>NC_140518.1:2208591-2251233 GCF_964339955.1 Pipistrellus hanaki | reverse complement strand
CGATGGCAGTGCCCTCCGAGAGGGAGAGAAAGGGAGTGCCCGGCCGGCCCGGCAGCCGCCTTCCTCCGGGAGCCCCATCCCGCGTGCCGCGACCTCCAGGCGCCAAAAGCCAGACTCCGACCCCTGCCGGGGTGTGGGGTGGGGGCAGAGGGCACGGGGAGGAGGGGGGTCCGGGGGGCAGAGGGCACCGGGGAGGAGGGGGATGGGAGGGGAGGGCACCGGGGAGGAGGGGTGTCGGGGGGGGGGGGCGGAGGGCATCGGGGAGGAGGGGGGTCGGGGGGAGAGGGCACGGGGAGGAGGGGGGTCGGGGGGAGAGGACATGGGGAGGAGGGGGGTCGGGGGGGGGGTAGAAGGCACAGGGGAGGAGGGGCGTCGGGGGGGAGAGGGCACCGGGGAGGAGGGGGGTCGGGGGGCGGAGGGCATCGGGGAGGAGGGCCGAGGGCGGGATCCGGCCCCCCAGCCCCACGCGGAGCCCTGTCCTCCGGACGCCGCTCGGGCAGGACCGGCACTGCGGCTGCGGCCGCGCTCCTCCCGCGCCGGCCCGGGGTGCGGGGGGTGGGGTGGGGGGCTGGCACATTCTAGGTCCGACCCCGGCGGCGCGGGCGAACCCAGGCCCTCCCTCCCCCCTGGTCCGGTTTCCCCTCCGCGGCCCGCCGCTGAGTCACCTTCCCGGAATGCCCGGGCGCTCCGGACGCGCAGGAATGCCCGGGGCGCGGGGACGCGCACGGGGGGCGCGCGGAGCCGCCGCCGGGGCCTCGCCCGCCCGCCCCCCACGGGGACCCTGCGCCCGCCCCGGGGTGGGAGCGCGGCCAGAGCCGCCCCTTCGCGCTTTTTGGGGCGATGGGGCCGCGTGCGGCCGGTGACCTCGGCGCCGCTGGGCCTGGACCGCCGCGGCCCCCACGGGGGTCTGGCTTCTTCCAGCTTCGGCGCCACCCGCGCGGCCTGGGCCGCTCCTCCCCCGGTCCCCGCCGACCCCGGAGGCGCCACGTGGCTCCCACTCCCTGACACGCGGCCCCTGGCCTCCGCACCCCCCCCCATGCGGGGACCAGGGCCACGCCCCGGCCCGGGCCCCCCATCCCGGTGCGGACCCCCAGGCCCATGGACACCCCCAGGCGCCCGGGGTGGCGAGGGGGGCGGGCCGCCCGCCGGCCGCGGGAGCAGCTTCTCGGCCCGGAGGAGCCTCGCGGACGCTCGCAGGTTCGGGACAAAGGCGCCTGCGGCCCCCGGCCCCCGGCCCCCGCCCCGGGCGGCGCGCTCGGCTCCCCGGCGCCCGGACCCTGAGCCGGCTCCGCGGGAGGACGGGCAGCGGAGGGGCTCCCGGCGCGGGGGGGCTCCGGGCCCCCGACCCCCAGGGGGCTGGCGCGGGGCGGGTGGAGGGGGGGACCCGTCCCGGCCGCTCCGACTCCGGGCGCCGCGGCGAGTTCGCGGGGAGCCCGCGCCGCGCGTTCACCTTCACGCGCCCGGAACGCTGCGCTCGCGGCGCGCCGCTCGTGCCCGGGTCCGGGCTCGGCCCCGCGGAGAACCTTCGCCTCCGCCCGCCGGCTGCGGCTCCCCTCCCGCCGGCCCGAGCGGCCGGGGCGGACCGGCCGGGACCCCGGGGCTGCGGGCGGCGCCGGGAGCGGGGGGCGGGCCGCCGCCGGGCCCTCCCCTCGGCGCGCGGGCGGGCGGGCGGGGCCGGCGGCGCGGAAGCCGGGCCTCCCGCATCCCGGCGGGGGGCGGCCAAGTTGAGCGAAAAGTTTGCGGCCGGAGGCGGCGGAGCCGAGCAGCCGGCGCTTCTCCCGCCGGCCGAGCCTCGGACGCGGGGCCGAGCCCGGGACGAGCGGCGTCCGCCGAGCGGCGGTGGGGCCGGGGCGCCCCCCGCAAACCGGACGCGCTGGGTAGGGCCGCCGCCCGCCCTGCCCCCGCGGCTCGCGGCTCGGGGCCCGGGGCGGCCGAGAAGCGCGTGGCCTCCGCGCCCGCCGGGCGGAGGGCGGCGGCGGTTGGCGGCCGGGCTCGGGGTCCGTCTCCGCGCGGCCCCGGCGCGGCTCCCACGATCGCGGCGCGCGCCCGGCGGAGCGGGGCCTCCGGAGGTGCTCGCGGCCGCCGCGGCCGTTCTGGAGCCGGGCGGGGGGCCCGGCCACCGGGGCGGCTCGGGGCTGGGGATGGCTCGCCCCAAACTTGGTGCCCCGCGGTGTCACGTTGTGGGGTTCCACGTCACCGGACCCCTCCCCCCGCGGCCCCGGGGGAGGGGCGGGAGGTGACGGCTCGGACGGAGGGCCCGCGGGGCCCTGACTCACCCGTCGGGCCGGAACCCGGCGCAGCGGTTGGCAGCTGGGTTCCAGGACGGGAACGCCCTGGGTGTCGCCGGCCTCGGCTCCCGGGACCTTTCCGAAGACCGAGCCCCCGGCCCCCGCGCCTTCCCGATGCCCAGGCGCGCCGCCCCCCGCGCGGGCTCCGAGGGCCCGGCTGCGCGCCCCTCCCCGCGGGGAGCCGCCCGGGCCTCCGCCAGCGCCGTCTCCTCTTCCCCAGACCCGGCGGCCCCGGGGGACGATGCGGGCGTCCCCGTAGCGCGCACTCCGGGCGGGGAGGGCGAGCCCCACGGCCGGCACCGCGACGCCCGCCTGGGCAGCGCCGATAAGGAGCCGAAGGCAGGAGCGGCCGCCGCGGACAGCGCCCCGACAGCGCCGCCGGGGAGCCCCGCGCAGCCGGAGCTGCGGGTCGAGGTTATGGATGAAGGTTTGTGTGGGCCGGGGGTGGGGGAGAGCTAGAGGGGATCCCTTCTCTCCCTGAGCCGGGAGGGTGCCCGTTCAGCCGGACAAAAGAGAGGGCGGGGACGCTGGCCCTGACGGGGCCGGGCAGTGGCAGGGCCTGAGCCAAGGACGGCGATGCCCGGGGTGCCCTGCCCCTCCTGGCCCTCCCTGCGGGAGGCCGCTGCCTCTGGCCAGCCCCCCCTGCACCCAGTGCCCGGTACCTGGGGCCCGTTCCCATCCCGGCGCCCCCGCTGTGGCCCCGCGCCCCCTGGTGGCCGGCGGGGGACTCGGCCTTTTCAGGCTGGTTCTTTGCAGCCGGTGGTCCCCGCAATCTGCTGCCAAAGCCCTGCAGCGTGCTGGTGCTGCTGAACCCGTACGGCGGCAAGGGCAAGGGCCTGCAGCTCTTCCGGAGCCTCGTGCAGCCCCAGCTGGCCCAGGCGGACATCTCCTTCAGGCTCATGCTCACTGGTGAGTGCCTCCCCGAGGGGGGCGGTGGCGGAGCCCCCACGGACGGAAGCCTCCTCCATAGCCACCTGGCCTGCCCCCTCCTAGAGCGGCGGAAACACGCGCAGGAGCTGATGCGGACGGAGGAGCTGGGACCCTGGGACGCGCTGGTGGTTATGTCTGGAGACGGGCTAATGCACGAGGTGAGGCCTGCGGGGGGGGGGGGGGGGGGGGGCGTGGAGGGAGGAGGGGGGAGAGGGTGAGGGGTGAGGGGCATCCCCAGGCTGAGGCCGCTGTGCTCCCACAGGTGGTGAACGGGCTCATGGAGCGGCCCGACTGGGTGACCGCCATCCAGAAGCCCCTGTGTAGCCTCCCGTCGGGTTCCGGCAACGCGCTGGCAGCTTCTCTGAACCACTATGCGGGGTGAGAACCCAGGGCTGGAGCGGGCCTCAGTTTCCCCTCAGAGCGGGCCCGCTGCCTGGGTTTCTTTTAGGAAATCTCATCTGCCAGGGTAACTTCTGTTCCCTCTTTGCTGGAGCTCCCACCCTCAGTGCTGGGGCCCTCTCGTGGCTGCCTCTACCTGCTCGTCTCCCTGCCCCCCTCCACCCCCACTCCCTGGGAGGGGCTCTGCAGAGGATGCATGAGTCCTTTCCCCCACAGCTACGAGCAAGTGGCCAACGAAGCGCTCCTGAACAACTGCACACTGATGCTGTGTCGCCGGCGGCTGGCGCCCGCCAGCCTGCTGTCGCTGCAGATGGGGTCGGGGCAGCGGGTCTTCTCGGTGCTCAGCCTGGCCTGGGGCTTCATCGCGGACGTGGACATCGAGAGTGAGAAGTTCCGGCGCCTGGGGAAGATGCGCTTCACGATGGGCACCCTCCTGCGCCTGGCAGCCCTGCGCGTCTACCGGGGCCAGCTGGCCTACCTGCCCGCGGAGCGGGGGGCCTCCCCCGTGCCCCCCTCCCCGGGGCTGGCCCGGAAGGCCCAGCAGGGCTTTGTGGATGCCCACCTCGTGCCCCTGGAGCAGCCGGTGCCCGCTCACTGGACAGTGGTGCCCGAGCAGGACTTCGTGCTGGTGCTGGTGATGATGCACTCGCACCTGGGCAGCGAGATGTTCGTGGCCCCCATGGACCTCCCGGCGGCCGGCGCCATGCACCTGTTCTACGTGCGGGCCGGCGCGTCGCGGGCCATGATGCTGCGCCTCTTCCTGGCCATGGAGAAGGGCAGGCACATGGAGTGCGACTGCCCCTACCTGGTGTACGTGCCCGTGGTGGCCTTCCGCCTGCAGCCCAAGGGCGGGAAGGGGATGTTCACTGTGGACGGCGAGCTGATGGTCAGCGAGGCTGTGCAGGGCCAGGTGCACCCCAACTACCTATGGATGGTCAGCGGGTCTTCCTCCCCGCCGGAGCCGCAGCCGCGGCCGCCCCGCCAGCAGGCGCCGCCCAGCCAGCAGCCGCCTCCGCCATAAGACCCCGTGTGACCCCTCGCCTGGCTGTGCCTTACTGTCTACTTAGTGTGATCTGTGCTCAGGGCCCTCCCTCCTTCCCCGGGGAGGGCCTGGCCCAGCCCCCGTCGGGGGGGAGGACTCCCGGGGGGAGAGGCTGTGCTTCAGAAGGACCTGCTCTGCCCGCCAAAGGCCAGGCTGAGGTCTTGGGCAGGGACCCAGCTGGTTTGCCCTTTGTGTGTGGAAGCCGCTCTATTGTTCTGGGAACCCCACCCCGGGAATCAAATCCAAATAAAGTGGCATTGCCAGCCTCCTGGTCTGATCCGAGGGGCGGGGAGGAAATGGAGTGGGTCTTGCTTCGGTCTCTTTAGTATTTCATGTAATGCCCAGGGTGCCTCCCGGAGGGGGCGGTCATTGTGGCGCTGAGCACAGGGTATCTGCAGGGAGGAAGGCCCAGCCCCAAAGCCGATGATACCGCCTTCTCAGCCAGGGAGCTCAGCCACCAGACACCCCGCAGGTGGGCAGCCAGCTCAGAGCTACTAACCTGTTTCCCCGAAAATAAGACAGTGTCTTATATTAATTTTTTCTCCCCAAGTTGCACTAGGTCTTATTTTTAGGGGATGTCTTATCTTTCCATGCGCTAGGTCTTATTTTCGGAGGATGTCTTATTTTCGGGGAAACACGGTATGCCAGTCTTACCTAGACACACAGCTGGTCTCCGCGGAAAGGGACAGTGCCTCAAGGAAGGGGCGTTGGGGAACCAAGGAGCACAGCCCAAAGGGACGCACCTGTTCCCTCTTAGAGGAGCTGGTCATCCCTCCACCGAGGCTCCAGGCTGTGCGGCCTCCTCTGGCCCAACCTTGTGGGCACTGTCGGGCAGCAGTTAAAAGGAAGCAGCAGGGAGGGGCAGATGCCAGGCTCTCAGCTAAGCAGTACTCTGGCTTACGGCCCAGGCAGGTGCGCCCATGCCAGCTCCCAGCACTGGAAGGTGGCCACGCTGCTGAGACGGGCTCTAGCACACAGCCCTGCCCAGAGGCAGGTGCACCGCCCTCCCCACCCCCAACCAGAGCTCCTCGGTGCCTCTGGGAATGCGGAAGGCACAGAAGCACCAAGGGCAAGGCCAAGTGCAGGGCCGCACCCTCCCCCCCCCCCAACAGGATCTCCTTCCCGGGGAGGGGGTGAGTGCCCGGAGGGAAGAAAGGCCACAGAGCCCGCGTGAATGGCAGAGGCAGGTTTAATGGTGCCACCTTGTCTTTTTGTACATTGTAATGAGCCAAACCAAAAAAAAAAAAAAAATGCAAGTAAAAAAAGGGTTTAATCACACAGCACTTTATACAGATCGTAAGCAGTAGCATTCACATCTCCACATGAACGGCGCACGGAAGCACGGCCACCAGCCGCTCCGGTGTTGCTCCAGGAAGTGGCCGGGCCCCTCCCCGTGGCTGCTGCCCGCCGGGTGGAAACGGCACAGCTCGAGTGAGGAGCCAGCTTGTGGCGGACAAGACGCATCATGCTTTGGCTTCTTTGTGTTTCTAATAAGAGTTAATATCTTTGCTTTTGAAATTTATTTTCTTCCAACCTTAAATATTACATACATACACCAAAAATTACATACCTGCACTGTGCTCAACAGCGTCCTCTTAACCTGGAGCTTCACATTATCAAAAGCTTAGAAAACGTGTAAACCTCTGGGCCCGTCTCTGCGAGGGAGACCCCACGCCCGCCGCCTCCGACTGAGCGGGAGTCTGAGGAGGGCTGACAGGCCGCCTCCTCCGGGAGAGGGCTGGCTCCGTGAGTCACAGGCCGCCTCCCCGCGTGAGATTTGGTAGTGGGAGGGGCAGAGTCCGTGGGAGAGGCCCAGCGCGGCCGGCCTGGATGTGCTGCTGCTCCCGCCTCTGGGGTCCTGGGACGGGACAGCGGGGAGCGGGCACTGGCTTCGGTTCAAGCAGGCGAGGCCGTGAAGCCGGACTGCCCACCCAGCCGCACAGGCAGGAAGAGCAAGGCACCTACAGCTGTTTCTCTCCCAGCAGCTCCCAGGCCTCACCGCGTCAGTGTGAGCGCCACCACGTCTGGTGGCACCCGAGCCGGGCCTGGTCTGAGAGCAAGTTCAGCAGGCCTGTGGGCTGTCCTGTGGGACGTGGGCCGGGACAGAGCCAGGCGTCAGTGACAGCGCCCGCAGCTCCCAGGGGAGTGATGCTGGGGCCGAGGGAGGACCTGGAGGCAGTGGCGGGACACGGGGAAGCTACAATGGCACTGAAGAGGATGACAGGGACCAGGGAAATGGCCGGAGCAGCCCACACTTCATGCAAGGCACGGCCCTCGTCCTGCTGCTCTGCAAAGCTCAGGGCCCCGGAAGCCCGGAGCCCGGCCATCGGAAAACTCCGCCTTCCACCCGAGAGGGAGGCGAGGGGCCAGGTGCCGACACCCGCCCGGGTGAGAGGGGGAGAGTGGACGGTCAGCAACGGGTTCCGCCGGCTCCGCACAGGCTCGCCTGCTGGAAGACTGCTTCCCAACAGAAATGGCAGCATCTCAAGAAACTCCTTGCACGTCAGCATCAAACTCAGCAGGAGGGGGGCAGGGGGGCTTGCGGGGCCGGGGAGTGGGAGGGGGAGGGTCTGGGGGAGGGGGGCGGTGCTGGCCTCTCCCACCGCGATACTCCTTCTCGGCGGGCGCTACTTGTCGCCTGCGCTCTCGGGCATGCCGGCCTCGATCAGAGCGGCCCGGAACTGGGCCAGGACGCCCCGGATGCTCTTGATGAACCCCTTGGAAAGCGGGAAGAGGGGGAAGCCGATGTCGGGGTAGCCGCTCTTCTCGGGCAAGAAGCTCCGGTAGCTCTTTCTCCGCTTCTTTGGTTTGACACTGAGCGGCACTGAGGCGTCCGGCGCGGCCTCCGAAGCCTGGTCTGTGTGGTCCCTGCCGGCTGCGGCCGGGCCCTGGGCGCCGCCCTCCGAGTCTGAGCCTGGGGAGGCCTCCCCAGCGGCCAGCCCGCCGTCCTCCGCTTCCTCCCGGCCGCCGTCTGAGAGCTCGGCCGCGCCGGGCGGCCCTGCAGAGCCGCTGTCCTTGAAGATGCCGTTGGGCAGGGCCTGGGCCTGCTCCAGCAGGGCGTGCGTCTCCAGCCAGGACTCGATGCGGTTCACCAGCCGCCAGCCTCCGGTGCTGAAGTGCTGCCGGATCTCCTGCTCGAAGACCTCGGCCGGCCGCCGCACCAGCTGGGTCATGGACTGCACCACGCGGATCAGCGCCATCTCGTTGTAGCAGCGGCTGTTCTCGTAGCCCTCCTGCAGGCCCCGGTCGCTGTCGAAGCCGGCTTCGTTGTAGTACGGCTCATTCACCAGGATCAGACCTGCGAGGGGAGCCGTCAGGACCGGCTGACCGCCACCCCCCGGGGACGGCAGCTCCCCCCGCACCGGGCCCTCCGCCGTACCTTGGATGGAGATGAGCACCTGGAGGAGGCTGGATTTGCTCGTCCACCTCTCTGTCCCCTGAAACACACGCACGGTCACCTCTGTCCCGGACACCGCCCGACGGCCCGTCCCCATCCCGCCGGTGCGGGCCGGGACTGACCTTTCCGATCCAGGTGCCCAGGAGGCTGACGCACACCTTCCCGTTGTCGTACAGGTTGGGGTTCAGACGGCCACTGCACTGGGAGAGGTAGCAGAAGTGGGGGGGCACGGCCGGGTAGATGTTGGGGAGCTGGATGTCAAACAGGTAGAGGCCGTCCTCGTAGGGGGTGCGAGTGGGGCCCTTGATCAGGGCTGAGAAGAGGTCCTGGAGGAGGGAGGCGTGGCTGGCAGGGGCTCCGCACACAGGTCTGCTCTGCGCTTCCCCGAGCGGCGGGCACAGGGCAGCACCTGCGGCTCCCCACGCGGCCCGCGGCGAGATGCTAATGCACCCCCCCACCCCGTACAAACCACCTAGCGCCTTCGAGCTCCTGGCATAAAAGGAACTTTCCAGGTTTTATTTCTCTCTAACCATTATTTTAGAAGCTTCCTCAAACACCGGCCCTGGCCCCGGCCCAGCCAGGCAAGAACTATGACAGCATCAGAGGGAAGGACACTGCAGAGGGACGGTGTGAGCTCGGGAGGACACGTGGGCAGAGCCACGGACACCGAGCTCTGTCACGTGGGTGGTTCAGTGGCCCTGCCGGTGAGTGAGGGGACGGGAATGCTCTCTCGGAGCCACTGTGGCCCTCAGGTTCCTGCACTGCGTCCCTTTCCCTCTGAGGGAGATTTGGGGAAAACAGAACAAAATAACAACAACAAAATACTATTCCCTTCCCCCTCAGCCGAGGCTGGAGTTTTCAAACAGACTTTCCTAAAAGCCAGGAAGAGCCAAGCCCTGCCCTGTGGTTGGGGCCGCGGGCCACCTGAGGGGCACCCTCTGTGGCCTCGGCCCGCCTCCAGCTCCTGCCGCAGGGGCCGGGCACGGCGAGGGCCGGCAGAGTCTGTGAAAAGAACCGGGGAGGGGGGGCCTCTCCCTTCCTGGCACAGATGACACAGCGCGGGCAGCATGACTCAGACCCAGGACCGCCACCAGGCCAGAGGGAAGTGAGCGTGAAGCTATCACATGAGGGCTACTCTGTGGCTAAGAAGGGATGGAGACTAGGCCAACATGAACTAGCTGGACAGGTCTTGAAATTATCCTGCTAAGTGAGAAAAGCAAGTTACAGATGGTGTGTGCGATGCCATGCTATTTACATAAAAGAAATCATACAGAATAGCTTGTGTTTATGATGATACATCAGAATGTAAAATATAAAAAACATCATCCATAAGGAAACGCACCGAACGCCTCAAGTCAGGACCCCGAGGGCCAGGTGGGCAATGGCCAGAGGCAACCCCAGCCTTTTCTGTAATGGGCTAACTTTTCAGAAAGACGTCTGGGCCCCGGCTGGTGTGGCTCAATGGACAGAGCGTTGGCCTGCGGACTGAAGGGTCCCAGGTTCGATTCTGGTTGGGCGCATGTGCCCAGTTATGGGCTCGGTCCTTAGTGGGGGTGGTGTGGGAGGCAACTGATGAACATTTCTCTCTCATCAGTGATGTTTCTGCCTCTCTCCCCCTCTCCTTTCCTGAGGTCAATGAAAATATGCTTAAAAAAAGAAGACTGGACTCGGGTAACAATTATATAACAATGATAACCTGACACTGACTTTAACACAGAGGAAGGAGAGCAGTGGCCACCGGCCTGGGCCCCGGTGTTGGACACGGCCCCACCCTCACTGAGACTGCTTCCCGCCTCCTCACAAGGCGGGCGGCCTCTCAGGCACCAGCCCGAAGGCCACGGCCCACAGTGCCCAGTGCCCAGCTGCGCCTGCCCACGCCGCCCATGGGCTACTTGCCATTCTGTCCTCGAAAGTCTTGACGGCGATGCCGTCGGGCAGCGAGGTGGCCAGCAGCGCCATCTCCTTGCGCACCGCACTGAAGAACTTCTTGGCCTCTGGGGGCTGGAACTCGATCTTCTTAAAAGAGTGATTCGCTGGAGGGGAGAGAACGTGCAACCCCTGATGGAGGCCCGACACGCCATCCAGAGGGCAGCTCCGAGCGTGCTCCCCCGACAGGTGAGGAGGCCCCCCACCCCCAGCCCCGTCTCTCCCGCCGCCAGGACGGTGGCCACACAGGGAGTGCCCCCCGCCCCGGAGCAGCGGTGGGGCTGGCGGGGCCTGGGCTCGGCCCCAGACCCACAAGCGCCGAGGGGGACTCACAGGGTGCGAACTCCAGCACGGAGAAGACCTCGCCCTTGGCGCTGGTGAAGGTGACGCCGGGCTTGCCGCCGCACTGTTGGCACAGCACTGGCGTCTCGCTGGGCCACTCGGCCTTCCCGGGAGATTGCGCCTCGGGCTTGTCCTCCTTGCGCTCCGCGTCCGGCAGGGCCTCCATCTTCTCCTCCTCGGCGATGGCCACGTTGTCCAGGGTCTTCTTGAGGTTCTCCTGCAGCTTCTTGATGTCGTCCAGGAACTTCTTCTCCCGCGTCGGCCGCTCGGGCTCTGCCGTCGGGGAGGTGGGGGAGCCGGTCAGCAGCTGCTCTACTGTCATGTTCTTGAGGCTCTCCAGGATCTTGATGGCCTCCTTCAGCTCCCGGAAGCTCTTCGGGGGCCCGTCCTTGCCAGCCTTCTCTATCAGCCCGGCCACCGGGGCGGCCATGGCCACGGCCCCCTGGATGGCGGCCGTGGCAGCCTCTTCGCTGATCACCACGCCCTTGTCCTCCTCGGGGGCCGCCGGCTGTTCGGTGGGAGGGATGGGGGGCTCCTCTATCTTGGGGTGCTCGTCCTCCACCAGCCCGTTGTCCGTCTCCCAGCTGTCACTGTCGTCCTCCCACTCATCGGAGGACGCGCCACTGGTGCTGCCTTCCACCGAGTCGTAGTCCGACTCCTCGATCTCGGACTCGATGTTGTACAGGTGCTGGGGACAGACGGCACCTCTGAGGGCCTGCCGCCCCGGGCCGCCCTCGGAAACCAGAGGCCGGGCAGCCGCTCCACCTCCCCTCTCCCCTCCTCCCCGGGCTGTGCTAGGTCCACCTACGTCTCCGGGAGGTGCCCTCACCTGCTCCGTCCCAGCAACAGCCCCGGAGCCCCAGCCCACAGCCTGCTCCTCCCGTGGACTCAGGCGCCGCCCCCGGAGGACTCAGGCCAGGGGACCTGCCGGAGGAGGGGGCGGTCCGGGACAGCTGGCCGGGTCACGTGTTCCCAGCCCTTAAGGAGGGGGGAGCTGGCCTGAGGGTGGCTCGACCCCGGAGGTGAAGGCGGGCCCTGAGAACAGCCCTGAGCTCGGAAGCCCAGCAGGTGCTGAGCGGGCGGCTCTCTCCTTCCTCAGTCCCGGGAAGGGTCCCTGGGAGGCGGGCGGCAGGGCCGCTCCGCTCAGTGAGAGGCCCAGGCCCATCAGGGAGGCTGGTGACGGCCACACACACCTGCAGGCTGCCAGGCGGGGGACCACAGAGCTGGGTGAGCGATGCCGCCGCTCTCTCAGGCTTTCCCTGAACTCTGCTACCCTCAGAGAACGCCGCCCCAGGAGGGTGAGGGCCTGGCCCGGCCCCCGAGCGGAGAACACAGGCCAGGCTGGCAGGGCCGCCGCCTCGGCTGTGCGGTGAGGGCCTGGCAGGGCCGTACCTGGGGCAGGATGATGGTCTTGGAATTGTCGGCCCACACCACCTCCACCTTGCTGCTGACGTCCACGCGGGCCACCTGGCCAACCGACGGCTGCGGGGCAAACGGAACAGGGTCATAGGGGCAGCCTACAGGAGGTGAGGCCAGCACCTCTGAAGGCAGTGCCAGCAGTGGGTGGCAAGGGCGAGGCCGTAAAAACAAGAGGGAAGTGAGTACGTCAAGTACAGGGCCCTCTGGCTCAAACACCCACAATGTGCCCTGTGCCCCGAGCTCCCCTGCCGCCGCCCCCTCCCACTCGCAGATCTGTCTGGACGTCCTGTCCTTCCAGACAGGTCTCTCCTCTTCCTCTGCTGGAACCTGCCCGACCACACCCACCACCCACCTGTGCTCCAAGGCCCGGCTCAGACGCCACCTCCCAGCCTGGCCTGGTTCCTGCGGCGCTCACCACGCTCCAGCCTCAGGACAGGAGAGGGCTTCCCTAGCAACTGCAACGGGCTCGGGCTGCTGTGTGAGCCCACCCTGACCCTGACCCTGACCCTGACCCTGACGCTGACCCTGACGGCAGGTGGCAGGTGCTCCTTGGCAGGTGCCGGGGTGGAGGGGCAGCTTGGGACGAGCCAGAGAACTTGAGGTCTGGTCTCCCGGAGCCACCTGGTGGCACCACCAGGCACTGCAGCTGCTGCACAGAAGGGGCAGCTACAGCAACTTGAACTTAGGGATGCGTACCTCATCCTCCTTGGGAGGAGCTCCGTCCTCAGTGTTGCCGATGCGAATGACGATGTCGGTTGTGCGGAACCGGAAGTCAGGGTGGTCAGCAATGTCATAAACGCTCACGTCTTCCTCTTCTCCAATCAGCTGGGCACAGGATGGGCTGTCATGAGCCCAGGGCCCTGCACCCGCCCACCAAGCCCCCCGAGGAGGAAGCAGGGCTGCACACTCACCTCCACGTCGTCCCCACTCGGCCGCAGCTTGAACCACTTCACCACGCAGGTGCGGCCCACGTGGTCCCCAGACTGCACCACACCGTAGACAGCGGGGTCTGGGCAGCTCTGGACTAGGGAACCAGAGAGCACATGACTAAGGAGCCCTGGTGGGGTCACCTGCCACCCTCTCCCCCACCCACCACGTGTCAAGCACAGCAGGGCACAGAACCCAGGTGTTCCCTGGTGAGGCCAGAGCCAGAAAAGGCTCCCCCAGGCCTCGAAGGAGCAGCCACCGCACAGGGAGTCTCGGAGCTGAGCCCCTTGCCCGCCTGCAGCCCCGCCAGCCCGCAGCGGGAATGGCGCCGGGAGCCGCACTACCTCGCTTGTCCACCACGAAGTCCCCGGGGCAGAACTCGTTGTTGTCCAGGTGGTGCACCGGGAAGAGGTCGTTGGAGCGGATGTTGCACTCGACGGAGCCGTCTTGCCACATCACGTCTGCTGAGGTCATCGTGGTCACCACCTCCACCGCCACCCTGTGGGGGGCCAGTGAGCCAGGCCAGGCCAGGCCTCTGGGGCCCGCAGGCACCCTTCCGCCCTCCCTCCTTCCCGTGGGCTTGGGGGCCTGAACCTTCATTCCAACAAGGGCGACAGGCCGATGGGGCTCACCTAGAGCTCCCATGTCCTGTGACTTTCCTGAGAACATCCGTTGGGAGAGCTCAAGTGAATGGGCCCAGAGGGCAGACTGAGGGTCAAGGCCACCGCCCCACCCTCTGTCTTACTCTCAGATCTCTCCTTTCCACCCGGGCCAACCCCAGGCACCTCCATCATCTCAGCTGGGTACCACGAGCCTTTACGACAGGGGTGAGGGACATTCGGCCCGAGGGTCATATAAGGCCCATGAAACCGTTCAGTCTGGCCCTGCCAAGGCATTAGGGTTGAGCTAATTAAATGTCTGACCAAATAGAGCAGGCCGATTTTTAAAAAAATATTTTTATTGATTTTTCACAGAGAGGAAGAGAGAGGGATAGAGAGTTAGAAACATCGATGAGAGAGAATCATCGATCAGCTGCCTCTTGCACACTCCCTACTGGGAATGTGCCCGCAACCAAGGTACATGCCCTTGACCGGAATCGAACCTGGGACCTTTCAATCCGCAGGCCGATGCTCTATCCACTGAGCCAAACAGGTTTTGGCAAGCAGGCTAGTTTTGATAATTAAGGCCCACAAATGATGTCCTAAGTATCCAAATTGCCCTTGGCAGGGAAAAGGGTCCCCAGCCCTGCTTTGGAGGGTTGCAGACTCTGTGTGTGAGCCGAGTGTGCACGCGGGGGGCTATGGGGTGATCCCAGGCTCGGCTCTCAGCCAGGAGGGAGGCCCCGCCCTCTGGTGTACCTGTCGCCCGGCTTGAAGTCCCGGGTGATTTTATTCTTCTTCCTCTTGTGTTTTCGCTTTAAGTTCTTGATAGACAAGGGGACGCTCTTTCTGCGATTCGTGCCGCTGCCGCTCTGGGAAGAGGTGGTGGAGCTGGCGGAGGAGGTGACGGAGCTGGTGTCGTCCGTGTCGTCGGCAGCCTCGTCATCGGCGTCCTGCTCGGCGGAGTGCAGCCTGTCGTCTCCGCCCTCCTTCAGCAGGAAGGGGGGCAGCGGCTCGCCCGCCTCCAGGGCCTCCTCGGGGCCCTCGTCCTGCATCTCCCGGGGGCTGGCGGAACCGTCGGGCGTCTCCTCGGGGCTGGCGGACCCTGCTCCATTCTTGGTTTTGGGCCCCTCCCTCTTGCCTGTCTCCTCCGCAGAATGGTCCCTGGAGCACTGGGCGTTGGGGGAGCAGGACATGATCCTCACGACCTGCTTCTTCAACAGGCGCTTCACCTGCGAGGCAGAGCAGAGGGCGCTGTGGCCGGGCCTGGCGTACCTGCCCCAGGCAGCGTGGTCTGGGGAGGGACAGCTATGTACACCTGTGTGGCCTGCAAAGGTCACCAAGACTGCCCCCCACGACCCGAGGCAAGGCAGTCCTGCCAGTTCCTCAGCTCAGCCCGGGCCGTACCTTCTTGGCCATCGAGCCCTCCCCCTGGGCACAGTGCTTCTCCGGACACTCGCAGGCGATCTTGGCCAGCTCCACCTTGGCCGGGAAGACAAACAGGCAGCGCTCCCCCAGCTGCCGCTGCGCATGGTCAAAGCATCCGAGACGCTTCACCCTGGAGGGAGAGGCGGGGCTGGGCCAGCAGGTCTCGGCCCCCACCTGCGCTGTGGCCTGGAGTCCTGCTCACGGCCTGGCCCTCGGGTTTCCGAGGGGTGGCATGCTGGACCGCTCACCTGCCCAGGTTCTCCTGAGTGATGACCGAGGGCGGGGGGCTGACGCTGTCCGTGCCCCCTGGACAGAAGCTCTTGGTAATCCACGTGACTTTCAGCTCCACAACCTGCACCTGGGCGGCGAGAAGCAGGGCCATAGGCAGCAGGCTCTGCAGCTGTCCCTTTCAGCAGCTCCAGAGCCCGCCTGACCTCCAAGGCAGGAGTTGCTTCAGTGTCCACCCGTACGACACCCCGGAGCAGACCCCACCTGTCACCCAGGCCCAGCCTGCGATCCCCGTGCCCTCCGCACCGCCTCAGGGCCCAGTGGGCTGCCACTCCCCACGGCCCACCTTGCTCGGCCCGGGTTGGTCAGGCTGGGGGACATCTGCCTAGTGGTCACCCATGACCACAGCCTGGGTTCTCCTTTCCGACAACAGGGTGCAGAGGCCAACAGGCTCAGCCGTCAGCCAGGCAAGGACAGGGCGGGGTGCTCAGCTCCAGCCCCACCCCCGCCCCGCCGGCCCCAGCCCTACCTCTTCCACCACCACCCGGAACTTGCTCTTGGTGCTGAGCACGGGCTTGACTCCCGACAGCCACTGGACGCTGGAGAAGATCTTGGCGGGGCCGATGAGCACCTGGCCCGGGTAGAAGCCGTAGGAGTCGTCGAAGAAGAGACCCTGCAGGATCCGGAGCGAGAGCAAAGGGCTCCTGAGAGCGCCTCCTCGGGGTGGGGGAGGGAGGGTGCTTCTCGTGCACCTCCAGCCCCCCTTCTCGTCCGCCCCCCCAACACCTGCCCCCAGCAAGGCCTCCACGGTCCCTAAAACAAACCCCAGGCTCCAGAGCAGCACAAGCTCAGCCTCACCAGTGTCGCTGGTCGGAGGACACTTGGGGGACTAAGGGCCTAGAGGGCAGGGCCCCCCACCCTGTGTGATCGCGCCCAGCACCCTATTTCCAGACGGTGGAAACTCCTGTCTAAAGCGTCGCGCTGCACTAACACTGCTCACACGCTAGACAGAACGACTGAGGCTTTAAGAGGAGGACATGGGCGGGGACAGGATAGAGAGAAGTCCCGATCCTCTCTGCCCTGTCTAGGAAACCACGTGCCCAGGAGCAGCGCTCAGCCTGGGCCGGCGCCAGCTCTGCGCTAACAAGTCCTTTTCCTCCACAGCCCAGAGGAACACGGAACACGAGCCCCCACAACACGTACTGAGTCGCTGACGTGTGGGCAGACGTCATAGAGCTTGGCACCGTCTTCTGTGTTCATGGAGCACCTGGAACAGCGAACAGGGCGTGGTGACCATGCGGCAGTGACCGGGCCTCAGGGAGGCCTGGCAGCCAGGACCAGGGGATGCTGATCGGAATCAGAAAGAGCTATTCCCACGTGTTGGCGTCTCATGTGCCCTAAGATGGCACATTTCCTCCCCATGCCCAGCTCAGCCTCTGGCCTGGGTACAAATGATCTCCTAAAACGAACAAACCCCAACCCATTCTGCGTGCCCAGCACCATTCAAATGTCTAAAGCACCAGCTCCCAGCAGATACCCTAAGTCAGTGGTCGGCAAACTGCGGCTCGCTGCCCTAAGTGATGATGCTTCGCTCCCCAAACCAAGACGGGCCAAGACCAGGAACCGAGGGGGCACTAGGCTCGGCGACAGAGGCCCGCGCGGGGGCGCATACCTGGCCCCGTTGGACAGCTTCAGGATGATCTGGTTCTTCAGGTCGTAGACCTTCCCCAGCCAGCAGTCATAGGCGATGTAGTCCCCGTACATGAAGGGCTGCGGACAGGACAGGGTGAGAGGCGGCAGGCAGCATGGTGTCCAGGGCACCATCCCGTGCTACATGGAGACGGGAGGAAGGATCTACACAGCTGACTGCCCGGCCGTGGACTGCTCCACCCTGGCCTAGTGCCTGCTGCAGCCAGCAGGCTTCTCCCGGTTCTAGCTGCACCGGCTCCCCTTCCTACTGTGAGGGCTGCCAGCCTGAATGGAGTGGGCTGAGGAGGGCAGCTACACGCTCAGGACATGAAGTGGTTTAAGCACATAAATATCCAAGGATGCCAAGAGCCACGTTTCAACCAACTCCTGTGGTAGTTACAAACAGAACAGGTGTTGACACCTGGATGTGCGCGCACACACACGTATGTCTGTGTTCTGTCCCGAAAGGGCCTCAGCATGCCCAGCACACATGCACATGCTGGGTTTGAAACCTGGCTTTCTGCTCTGAAGGCACCAGGGCTCCTTGGAGAAGCGGCTAACTCTGGGGCTGGACCAGGAAAATACAAGATGGAAAGCAAAAAGGGACCAGCAAAATGACAGCCAAAGGCCACAGCCGCCATCTGAAGGGGCGTCTATGGCCAAACCTGGGAGCATTTAAGCAACAAAACAAACACGGGGGTAATGGCTCCCGACGACGGAACGACAGGAGCCTCGGCCCACAATGATGCCAACAGTGAATGGGTCAGTCAGTGAGCAGGAGGGTTACTGCCTTAAAGCGCCCAGAGGCCACTGCACAGAAACGGGGGGAGGGGGAGGGACGGTGGAGCCATAGAATCAGCCCAGCGGCCATCAGAGTGCTGCGGTGCAGCGGGACTGCTGATGGAGGCTGAGGCTGGGGTCTGACGTGTGACAAATTATTGACAATCCCCAAGCACTGCCCCACAACACAGAATTGTAAAGAGTAAACGGTGACTTTATGGTGGGGAGGCGTGGCAGACTCCAAGGTGACCGGGGTCACAGTGACCTTGGCTGTGGTGCCGCCACTGGACACTGGGCCGGGGAAGAGCTCGGTGGCATTTCCGGGGCGGCCCTGCCAAGGATGCAGGGCTGAGGCGGGTGCTGAGGGCCAAACGGTGGGGGTACGGGGTACGCAAGACAAAGCAAGCCTGGGGAGCCGGTCCCGCTGGAGGTGACCACGAAGTGCACGCTGAGTCCCTGACTGGAACTCCGGGTCAGGACGGGAAGGATGCTGCCGGGGAAGTGGCGGTCTGCACCGGCCCCTCTGGGGAGCGGTCACACCGGGAGCCCTGATGTGCGGGCACTCTGAGTACTTAGGGGCGCCTGGGGTCCTGACTGAGGAAAGAAGCCTAGGAGAGGGGAGGGGCTGTGGGGAGCAAGGGGAGCAGAACCTTAAGGCGGAGGAGCCTGGTGATGCCGGGGAAAAGGAGCTTACAGCCTCCGGGAAGTGTGAAATAAACGTTAAAATTAAGTCACCGAAGAGCAGCTTCCTTAAAGGGAAGCGTTAGAGGAGAAAGGAAGCTGGGCCGAGAGAGCCAGGGGCCGGAGCCCCAGGGTGAGGCGACCTCTGTGGAAGGCTTACGCGGCAGGAGGCTCTGTAGAGCGGGAGGCCCGACCTGGCCGGCTCCGGGGAAGGGGCAGCACTCGTCCCGGAAGAGACCACGGAGGAGGGCCAGGAGGGCCAGGAGGGCCAGGAGGGCGGCGGAGCTCACCCAGATGTGCTGCAGGTCCTTGCTGTTGACGGGGTAGATGATGCAGTTGGTGCCGATGAGCTTGACGGCGCAGTCGATGCTGACGTCGATCACGGTGCCGCACTGGCTGTCCTGGAGGAGAAGCACAGGCTGAGCAGGCACCGGCGCCGGCCACCACCGCACCCGGCCGCCCGCCCGCCCGCAAGCAACCCGCCGCGTGGGACGAGGACTCACGGTGGAGCGCATGTGCCGGACCACGTCCCGGGGCACCACGGAGCGGTCCTCCAGCTTCAGCTGGACGAGAAAACACGGGGTGAGTGGCCTCTGGAGTCACCCAGGACACACCCTGCCCGGCGGCCCGCTCCGGGGAAAGTGCCACACCGAGCCCAGAGCACAAATCCCAAGCGCTCGGCTTTCATGAGCCCCAGGAGCACCCCCTCACTGCACCCAGGTCAGGGCACAGAACTCCAAGCACTAGCCCCCCAAAGGCCAGCACGAGGCTTACGGAGGCCATGTGGGTCAGGGTGCGTGGAGGGACAGGTCACGGAAGGCACCGTTTACAGTGGAGATTTAAGAGCGTGCTCTACACAGCGACACTTTCCTAGGAGTGAAACCTCTCTGTCCTCTCTGCCAGTGAGGGCCCTCGCCCTGCGATGAGGGCGAGGGGTGACGCCAGCTGTGCGGGTCACCCTGAGGCCGCTATCAGCCGACACCACCTTCTAATCCGGGCTATCCTTGCTGGCCAGCTGCAGCCTGCCCTTATCTCTCTGCCGCGGAGCCCTGCAGGCTGCTGAGTAACGGACAGCCGGCTGCGGGAGCCTGGCCAACTGCAGGCAAACACCGCGGCAGCCGCTCCCTCCCGGGGGACACAGGCTCCGGAGAGCCGCCTGTCCGCTGCGGCACCGGCCCCCCCACGGCCGGGTGGGAGCTGGTCCCCACCAGCTCAGCGCGTCTTCTTCGTTGCTGGTCCAGCCCTGGGGCCGCTCTCTGCAGTTCCTCATGGGGTCTGCTAATGGGGGTCTCTGTGCCCACCTCCTCTGGGTGGTGAGCTATTTCCTCAAACAACTCTCTCCACGCTCCAGCCTGGGGCATGGGAAGGTGACGTCCATGGAAGGAGAAGAGACAAGGTCACCGAAACGCTGGCAATGATGACCAAGAGCAACTTCGCTATAACTAGACAGTGACTTACAGAAACGCAGCGACGGGCCTGCTGTCAATAAAACCCACAGGGAACATAGGCCGACCCAGATGAGACCCCTTGGCCAGACACGGAGACATGCCAGCTCTGAAACTCAGGCAAATCACACGTGCACACGTGTATAAAAGAGGTGACAGCAGCCCTCTTAGCGTGGCTGGGGAGTAATCAGATAGTGAAGGCACAGATGGTCACAGGGGCCTGGCGCACAGCAGGTGCTGTGGTCACTGCCTGACTCTGCCCCGGGCACAGGCTCCGCGCACAGATCGCAGGCGGCTGGGAGGCCGTGGGCAGCTCTGCTCAGGGTGCTGGAGGCGGTCAGAGAAAGTCCTCCCCGAGGCCCCTCGGTGCCGGCTCTGTCAGGACCTGGTATTTTTAGTGGGTCCCACCCTAGCTCAAATCTCGGCTCTCATTTTAGACTCCAAAAAACCACAATTGCAGGTCTTTCCAAGTTGCCATAGAAACCAGAAGTCGCAGCCCCAGGAAATTCGATGGGAGACCACGTGGACGGCCTGGGTGGGAGGGAATGCCATTCTTGGTGTGACTGGCAGCGGCGCCGCCACCTCGCCGGCTCAGGGATCCCTGAGGAGCAGTGAGTCTGCAGACGTGTCCCCACCTTGGCGGCGTGCGGTCCCCGAGAGCCTCCGGGACAGGGAGGGAGAGGGCACAGCACAGGCCCTGCTCGGTGCAGACTCCGGGGCTCAGGAGCAGCGGGGCAGTGGCAGCGGGCGCACTGCGGCCAGGGGCTCCCCTGACCTGCGCCTGGCCCTCCGCAGTGTGACTCCACTCCGGCGGAGCTCCTCTCCCAGGGCAGGGACGGCCTTTCGCCGGTGGAGTGGCAGGGAGGGAAAGTGGCGCGGTGGCCTCTGTCCTGGCGACGTTCCCTGCCCCTGGCAATTCCAGGAAACCAGCAAATGGTGTCTGGAAGGGCTCCCAACATCCCTCCATCCTGTGTCCCTGTCCTGGCTCTGCCCTCCCAGAGCCGCTCTCCTCCGAGTGCCTCTCACCGACAGGCCCTTCCACAAGCCCTCCGCCTCTCCCTCCTCCCGTCTCGTGCTCCCGCATCCTGTTCCCGAAGGGACGGCTGTGCTCCTGGGGCTCAGTCAGGAGTCCTCTGCCTCTAGGCGACAGCACCCCGTGCTTACTCCTCTCCAGGCACTTGCTTGGCGCTTTTTAACCTGAGACCCTCCACCCCAGTGTCTGTGTGAGCATGGAGATCCATGGAGTAAGCGCACTGTCAGCATCATTCCCACTTTACAGGGCCGTTCACTGAGACAGAGACAATAGTAACTGTCCCCAGCCCCATGGCTGCTGCGTGGCGGAGGGGCCTGGAGGCAGGCCGCTGGCTCCAGCGTGCAGCCTGCCCCGGCCGCGGGGAGCGCGGAGGGAGTATTTCTGGCAGAGAGTATCCTGCCCGCTTTCTGGGAGCCTCTCCGGTTACAGCAGCAGGAAGGGCTCCCTCCGCTCCGGGCTGTGGGGGCCGCGGGGCCTGACTGCCCTGTCATCTCTGGCTGGGTGTCGCCCAGTTACTTCCAGGAGAACGGCATCTCTTCTCATCAGCAGTTGGTCTGGAGCTAAAACACAGGCAAACTGCCCTTGCCACTGGGTTTCAGTTGGTTGAGGGTCGTCCCAGGCCCTGAAAGGTCGCCAGTTCGATTCCCAGTCAGGGTACATACCCTCACTTCCCCTCGCGCTAACCAATCAATAAAAACATATTAAAAAACAACAACAAGAAGCAAACAAGGCCCAATATCTACCTGCTCACACACAGACACTGTGGGGTGGAGAGCTTGTAACGCGCTCTGACTTAAAGCGGTAATACACTGGATTTCAGGGCAGGGAGGCGGGAACGGCAGGAAATGGCACTTGTTGTGGGCTGGAGTTGGGCTCCTCTTCCAGCCTCTTCCTCAGCCGTTTCCAGTTCCCACTGGACTGGGGACATGACCAGGAGGGCCCCTGGAACAGGCCAGTGTAGGAAGAACTCAGAGCGGCTGACCATCCCGTGGCTGTGCCCCAGACAGCCAGCGATCAGCAGCCTGCCCACCTGAGGCCAGAGGATTTGCCAGCAAATCACAAACGGCCAGAGGCCTCCGTGCGGGGGGGGCAGGGAGGCAGCGGGAAATGGCTGAGCAGAAGAAAAGACAGACGTTGGTGCCCTGACTAGAACACTCTGTCAATCATGTGCTACAGAGACCATTCAACAGAAGCTCCGCTAAAACTGAAGCCAGAGGCCAAGCAATTCAGTAGTTGAGTGTTTTCTACAAACTCGGAATGAGACAGGAGATAACATATAGGCACGCGCCTTGGCTTTAAAGAAGGTACCTTTAGATAGGCCCAAAATAAAATACCGAGGACATCGATACACAAGTGACCGCACTGCTGAGCTGAGTCGTGGACACAAATTCCTGCTTCTGCGTGGCAGTGGGGGGAGGCAGTGGGGGGAAGCAGGGGGGGAGGCAGTGGGGGGAGGCAGTGGGGGGAGGCAGGGGGGGGAGGCAGTGGGGGGAGGCAGTGGGGGGAGGCAGTGGGTGGGGGGAAGGCAGTGGGGGGAGGCAGTGGAGGAAGGCAGTGGGGGGAGGCAGTGGGGGAGGCAGTGGGGGGGAAGGCAGTGGGGGAGGCAGTGGGGGAGGCAGTGGGGGAGGCAGTGGGGGGAGGCAGTGGGGGAAGGCAGTGGGTGGGGGGGAAGGCAGTGGGGGGAGGCAGTGGAGGAAGGCAGTGGGTGGGGGGGAAGGCAGTGGGGGGAGGCAGTGGGGGGAGGCAGTGGGGGAGGCAGTGGGGGAAGGCAGTGGGGGGAGGCAGTGGGGGGAGGCAGTGGGGGAAGGCAGTGGGTGGGGGGGAAGGCAGTGGGGGGAGGCAGTGGAGGAAGGCAGTGGGTGG
Organism: Pipistrellus hanaki; assembly: GCF_964339955.1. Classification (NCBI taxonomy): domain Eukaryota; kingdom Metazoa; phylum Chordata; class Mammalia; order Chiroptera; family Vespertilionidae; genus Pipistrellus; species Pipistrellus hanaki. The sequence continues at coordinate 2,228,817 of NC_140518.1, read as the reverse complement.
GGGGGAAGGCAGTGGGGGGAAGGCAGTGGGGGGAGGCAGTGGGGGGAGGCAGTGGGGGGAAGGCAGTGGGGGGAGGCAGTGGGGGGAGGCAGTGGGGGAGGCAGTGGGGGGAGGCAGTGGGGGAGGCAGTGGGGGAGGCAGTGGGGGGAGGCAGTGGGGGAGGCAGTGGGGGGAAGGCAGTGGGGGGAGGCAGTGGGGGAGGCAGTGGGGGGAGGCAGTGGGGGAGGCAGTGGGTGGGGGGGAAGGCAGTGGGGGGAGGCAGTGGGGGAGGCAGTGGGGGGAGGCAGTGTGGGGGGAAGGCAGTGGGGGGAGGCAGTGGGGGGAGGCAGTGGGTGGGGGGGAAGGCAGTGGGGGGAGGCAGTGGGGGAGGCAGTGGGGGGAGGCAGTGGGGGAGGCAGTGGGGGGAGGCAGTGGGGGAGGCAGTGGGGGAGGCAGTGGGGGGAGGCAGTGGGGGAGACAGTGGGGGAAGGCAGTGGGTGGGGGGGAAGGCAGTGGGGGGAGGCAGTGGGGGGGGGGGGAGGCAGTGGGGGGAGGCAGTGGGGGAGCTTCTCCCTTCCTCCAGGCTCCTCCCGGTCCTGGGAAGGACTTCCCGGCCAGACGCTCCCCACAGACCTGGGCAAGGGATGGAAACGGACCGAGGACAGCACCCGTTTCTGGACACAGCGCCTCAGCATCAGCCACGGCAAGGGGTTCGCTGGTCACACCTGCTGCCCCTGAGGACCAGGTGGTGGAAATGCCCATGAAAACAGAGGGGTTGAACTTGGCAGTGTCAAAATAGCAGGAGTGTGAGGCAAAACGAGCAGCTTTGCCAGGTTCCTTGGGAAGAGAAGGACCGGAGAAGTCCATTTTTGTGCAGGTACGGAGCCATAGCGCGGGAGAGCTGATGCCTAGACAGACCCCATCGGCAGGAACCGTGTCTTGCTGTGTGTGACCGCCCGTGGCTGCACCGGACAGTAACAAATGCAGCCAGCGCCGGGAACGGTCACCAGGACAGGCTGAAGGCAGCTGTCTATCAGAACCCTCAGGTCTCTTTTAAAAACCAGATTCCTGGATTTTCACCCAAACCCGCTGAATGAATCTCTACATAAAAGCCAGACCTGTCTCTTAACATTCCTAAGCAAGTTTAATAATCGCCCGGGTTAAAGCTGTTCTATTTTAACCAGTAAGTTTCTCTTTCTTCTAGCACAACCAGAACCCCAACTACTTAGGGCATTTGTTTCTAATCTCAGGAAAGTATAAAGACACAAATCTGGGGCTCAAGATGCAACAGCAAGGTGGTGTAACTAACAAGTGAGAGCTGGCTGGCACCTGCCTTCAGCACCCCGACACGCCCGTGGCCCATCTTTGGACAGGCGCACACGCACCAGGTCTGCAGTGATGTGGCCCCGACTCTGGCTGGCTCTGCTCAGGTGGTGCAGCCCCTGGTCTAGGCCGGGTCCCAGGCAGACGCCACGGACAGAGCCGCAGACTCTGGGACAGCTCTTAGCACCTCGCTGACCGAGAGGCAAGGGACCTGGCCCTGGTGGCAAATGGTGGCAAAGCCCCGAGCCCGCCAGCACGCACCCGGACACCTGGGGGCAGGCCCAGCCACTGCCGTGAAGACTTCCAGGCAGAAGGAGCTCCTGGGCCCACGCTGAGACCATGAAGCCTGGTGTGGAGAGCGGGTTACTGAGGGGGCACAAGCTGGTGCTTAAAGTCTGGCTCTCCCATCGCCTGCGAGCTCCAAGCCTGAGCAAGACGCGCCCTGGCAGGGAGGGCGTGCCCCTGCCTGCTCCACTCCTGCAGGATGGCCACCGGCCTCGGCTGACAGATGCTCCCACCCCCTCCTTCACCCTCCCCACTGCGAACCCTCAGAAAATGACACGATCTTCAAAATGACGTAATCTCTGGTCGGCAAAGGCTGAGGGCTCACCCCTCCCCCGGCGGCCCGTGAGGGCCAGCCTCGCCTCCACCAGGCATCTCGGCTCCTCCCTGTGCGCCCACCCCGAGGATCGATCCGGAGCCACACGCGGCAAATGCACCCTCCCCCCGAAGCAGACGCGGACGGAAAGGCACTCACTCGGTACTCTATTTTTAAAAACGCAAGTTCGGTAGAAGAAGGCTGTAAAAAGAACACGCCAGCGCCGGCGCCAAGGCCGGCTCCTTCCGGCCAGGTTCTCACTGAAGGAGGGGTGGAGCGGGGAGCAGGGGCTGGTCCTCCGGTGGCTCTATCGTGCTTAGGGCGGAGAAGACTGCAGATCCCGGGCAGGCGGGTGGGCAGGCCGGGACTCCGAGGAGGAGGCAGGGGTGGGAGACCACACGGACAGATGGCAACGCCCCAAGGGCTGTGCTAAGGTCTGGTCCTTCCTTTAAGGGCCAACCAAGCCCGGAGGGGAAGGCAGGCCTGGAGGATGGTTTGGGGTCTAAGCAGTTCTCGTGCCTTTCCCCGGGCCCCCTGAACGCTTCCGCGATTATGTCCGAGGCCACTCCCGCAGGGCAGTGTGGACTGTGCTGACAGGATCCGGAACAGGAGCTGTAAGGGAGCACAGGGGAGGGGGTGACAGGAACCGGCTTTTCTCGGCCTGAGCTCCATCTGCCCCTGCTCTATCGGGCGGGCAGGGCAGGGCCTGTCCTGTAGAGAAGTCTGGGCTTTGACATTTATTATTTATTCATTAGATGCTGCTCCCTGATCAACTGTTGGCCATCCATCCATCACCTATCCACTCGTTCGACAAACTGAACACCTACTACGCTGGCAGGCGCTGGATCCGACGTCCTGCCCACCACTCCACCGACGCTCCTTCCTCCTGGTTGTTTCCTTCTTCCTCAAGCGCAGTTGAGGCCCGTTAGCGAATAAACTCAGTTTCTTCTTTTTGCACAATGCCTTTACTTTGTTCTCACCACTGAATGACAACTTAAGCTGGTTCCTGAAAACTGAGCCAACACCTTCTTCTCCTGCAGGCTGCAGGCTGCAGGCTTACTGCGTCGTGGTCTGGCTTCTGCAGGTGCTACTTAGGCGTCTGCTGCATCTGCTGTGAACCCTGGAGGTATGTCTTCCTCTTAAGCTGCTTTTAAGATGCTCTTCTCCCTTTGGGAGCGCCCATTAGATCAGGCTGGGCCCTCTCATCCTCCCCTCCGCACCCCCACTTCTCTTCCTCTAGCTGCGCATTCTACTTAACTTCTTCGGATCTATTTTCTGGCTCATATAATTCTCTTGTGAGGTGTGTCTCCTTTGCTATTTAACATTTCCACTGGGTTTTTAATTCAATGATTAGATCGTTCCGAGAGGTTTTACCTGGTTCTGTTTATAAAGAGCCCCTTTTGCCCTGGCCGGCGTGCTCAGTCGGTTGGAGCATCACCCTGTACACCAAAAGGTTATGGGTTCAATTCCCAGGCAGGGTTCACGCCTAGGTTACTGGTTCCATCCCCGACAGGAGCATGTAAGGAAGGCAATAAACATATCCTCAGGTGAGGGTTAAAAAGAATAGCCCTTTTAAAATTATTGTCTTATTTTCTCCTTTCCTTTCTATTCTTTCTTTTAGCCCTTCAATCATTTTAAACATATATATTTAATAGAGGCCTAGTGGGGGTCCCTTGGCATGGCCTGCAGACTAGCTGCTTTCGGCCCGATCCAGACATGATGGAGCCCGATCCTGTGCACTGAACGTCTGTCCCCTGGTGGTCAGTGCACATCATAGTGACTGGTTGTTCGGTTGCTTAGGCTTTTATATAGAGAGAGGACAATCTCTCCTATTAGCTGAAGTTTTTATTTTTTAAATATAGCTTTATTGATTTTTTCACAGAGAAGGAAGGAAGAGGGACAGAGAGCTAGAAACATCAATCAGCTGCCTCCTACACACCACCTACCGGAGGGATGTGCCCACAACCAAGGTACATGCCCCTGACCGGAATCGAACCCGGAACCCTTCAGTCCACAGACCGATGCTCTATCAACTGAGCCAAACTGGTTCCGGCCAGCTGAAGTTTTTAAATGCTGGAAATCCTTTCTGTTGTGCTGACTCCTGCTTTAATTTCTGCACATTTAGCGATTTCCTAGCGAGCGCTCATCATCTGTGGAGATCTTAGGAAGCCAAGTGAAAGGTCATTCTACAAAAGCCTTGCCTCTCCTTCTCCAAGAAGCCTAGCTAGGAAGCTTGGGGAGTCCTGAACCGTGGGATTTATTTCCTCAAATCCCTTCTATCAGGAAATAGCCCTTTGAGGGGATTTGTATTTCAATTCTATACTCTAAGGTTCATTAAAACCCAAATCTCTATTATTTTAGGGCCTATTAAGGGGTCCAACAAACCCCCCCCAGAGCTGCCACATCCGTAGGCCTGCTCTGCTCTGGCATTGAAGTCCCTCTGAGTTTCTCAGTCCCTTTTCTTTCCTACAAGCTCAGCATGCATTCAAAACTGTGCTGCAGCTGACGCAGCCTTCTCCGTGCTGCAGTGGGTGTTTCTGCATTCGCTCACTCTACCGTTAGATGGGGAACCCACTCCGCTGCCTGCCGGCTGCCAAGAGGTTGAAAACGTCCACGCATCCTCATTCCCAAACTTTCTGTACGCAACCGGTTTTCTCTCCGGAAGCTCTATCCCCAGTGTTCTGGAATTATACCATGCGCCAGTTAGGACTTTTTCCATTCACCATGCACCAACCTGGAACCCTGTGATCCCCAATTCTGGAAAGATTTCTGATTTCTTTGACAGATTTCTGCCCTTTATTTTCCCTTTCTTTCTATATAGATTGCCTAGATGTCAGAAATTTTTATTCTATTTCGGGGGTTGTCAACCAACCACCTCCCCTAATACTGTTACTTTCCAATAATTCTTTCCTGTCCTGATTTTTAGAGCATTTGTTTTATTCCATTGACCGAATATTGGCTCATTTCTCTGAGGACATTCACTTCCTGTTTGAGAGCTTGTTCTGTCTGCAGCATCAATACTTTGTTTCCTGTGATGCTGGTCTGGCCTCTGTCCTTCATTCATGTTGCGAGTTTCCTGCTTACATCCCACGATCCCTGGCTGTCCATTCCTACCTCACAGAGGGGATAGGTATCTTTGTGGTGCTGGGACAGCTTTGTATCTTGGTTGCTGCGGCGCTCACATGAAACTACATGTAATAAAATGGCACAGAACTGCACACACATGTGCACCAATGCCATGTCCCGGTTTTGACGCTCTTGGTGGTTATGTAAGATGTACCCACAGGGGATGAAGGGCACAGGGGACAACTCCACACCATTTTTGCAGCTCCCCGCGAATCTATAATTATTTCAAAATACAAAGATAAAAATGGCAGCCAAAAGCTGACAGTGGCTTGTGAACACAGAGGCTTTGGGCTGTGGACTGCACCGGCTTCTGCTGTTTGAGGGGCTGCCCAACGCCAGCGGCTGCAGGTCTGTCCCAGAGGGCTCCTCCAGCCTGCCTCATGCCGGTCGCAGCTCGCTGGGAGCGGGCGGGACAGGCTGGGACCCCTTTGAGCACAGAATCCCTCTTCCAGCTCCGTGCGGCACTTCAATCCGGAGTCCCGGTCCGTTTCTCAGAGCATAAACCTCCGCTCCATCTGGGCAGAGGAGAGGTATTCTCTGGTTTGCAGAAATGAAGAGGCAGCGGGGAGCAGACGCTCACCTGCTCCTTGTCTTTAGGCCCAAACCTCACTGCCACATGGGCGACAGGCAGTAGGAGCCTCCCGTCCCCGAGGGTCTCTCTGCTCCACTCTGCGCAGTCTCCACTCACTTCCCATCTTCCCAAACTTGAAATCTTTTGCCCATGATTGCCTTCTCTCCCATTCTTGGTCCTCGGGCTTCACACTTTCAGACAAACGGGTACTGTGGCTTCGCGGAGTCTCTGGAGGAGGAGGAGTGATGTGCTCATCTGCCTGTTTCCCTGAGGACGCCAGCGCCGTCTCAGCTAACACTGCACATACAGCCATGGGGCGCGTATGAAGACGGAGAGGACAGTAAGCCAACAAGAGAACCAGAAATCACAAACTCAGGGCTCAGAGTGCTGAGTTCCGCCGTTGAGCTCCTTCGCTTGGAGACCGCTGCTGCTCCAGGCTCTCCCAGAGCTGCTGTTCTGAGCTGGGGGGGGGGGGGGGGGGGGGGCACCGCTCCACAGGAACGCCCACGATCCTCGGCAAGGGCTCCCTCTCTGCTCCTGCAAATGGCTCTGCTCTCCAGTGTCCAAGGCACACAAAATCCCACCGGCTGCTGTGGTGGAGCCACGACGGCAGGAACGGTCCAGGCCAAGGCTGGGCTGGGCTCGGGGAGGAAGCCTGCGGTGTCATGAGGCAGGCGTGGGTGAGCAACACTTTACACACTTCCAGAGTTAAATCAGATTCTTAAATGCTAAACTAAAGTCACCCAACACAAATAGCAGCGCCTGTGCAGCTCGCAGACAGACCCGCTGAGGACGGAGTCTGTGCAGCCCGGTGGCCGGCACACACAGGAGCCTCTCCCCGCCCTCACGGAGCCACATCCCAGACCCGCCGAACGGATCCAGACACGCAGCTCCCAGAGAGCACTCGTGCTGCTCACCGAGCACTTCACCGTCCGCTGCTGAAGAAAGGCCCCGTCCGGCTCTGAGAAGGAAACGGCGGGTGGCTCTGCCTCTGAACACTGGCATGGCGGCCGGCGGCCTCCGGAGACGTGACTGGTAACTGTGAAAGCTGCCCGCCGCTGTCCCATAGACCTATGGCGCCCCTTTCCATGCCAGGGTGACAACTAGAGCCTGCTCCTGGAGAGGGTTACTGTGAAGCCTAAAGCATATTCAATGGAAGGAGGTTACATCCCAACATAAAGCAAGATGCCTGGCACCGCCCAGTGACAGCCTGGGCACCCCCCGGAGGTGGCGCTCACCTGCCGGCTCTGAAGGACAGAGAAGGCCCAGGGGCAGGGCCTCCGAGGCAAGCCGACAATAAGCCGGGTCAAACAGAGGGTCTACCCGAACAGCCACTTCTCGAAGAAGATACACAAATGGCTCCTGAGCCCAGGAACAAGCGGCGGGGCCTCACTGGCCACCGGACAGCGCACCCCACACACAGGAGATGCCCTCACGCCCGCCGGGTCGGCCACATCCAAAGGCCCGCGACAGGCAGGGTGGAGGGTGGGAGGGTGGAGAAACGAAGCCCGCGCCCTGCTGGCGGGAATGGCTTTTCTGGAAAAGTCTGGCAGGTGCTTGAAAGGTTAACACAGAGCTGCCATGTTACCCGGCAAGCCCACCCCGGGAGAAGTGCCCAGGAGAACGGGCAGTGCAGGTGCACACGCAGACCGCTCACAGCAGCCTTAATCAGAACAGCCCGGGGGAAGCCCACCTGTGCCCAGCACCTCGGGGAAGGATTCACAAAACGTGGCATCCCCACGCCACAGAACGCTCACCACCTGGCCACGAGAAGGCAGCGGACGGACTGGAAAGCGTGTCTGGTGGAGGAAGCCAGCACCACAGGCCACAGTACGTGTCTCCATTCACACACAAAGTCCAGGACAGTAAACCTGGGACAGGCAGTGGTGCCAGGGGCTGGAGGAGGGGGAAAGGCGGGGTGACTAATGGGCTGGGGTTTGTTTGGGGGTGAGGATATGTTCTAACTCTAGACAGGGATGGTGGCTGCACAAACCTGTGCACACACTGAACCACTTTGTACTTGGAAAGGGTGAATGTTACGGTGTGAGTTATGCCTCAGTAAAGCTGTTTGGCTTCTTTTTTTAAGGGACTCGGGTTCAGCTGCAATTAATGACTGCCTGGTCCCCAGGTTCCGAGGAGGGGGTTTTCTTAGCTGTCTGTCCTGAATCACAGTGTAAATCAGATTTTATTTTTCAAGCTGAACACCAGAACCTGTCTCCAGTGTAACGGAGTCACCAGAAATGAAAATCAGCGCTGCTAACAGCCTCGACTGCTCAGAAATCAGCTGCTGGCCTTTCTTCCCTTTGTCTTAGTGTCTTTGACCATCTGTGGCTTCCATCAATCCTAAGCTCCATCGCTGAGCCGCTGGGCCTCAGTTCCCTGACTATAACAGAAGGGGGTCAACCAACCACCCAGACCCCCTCCCTGTGCCGACACAGCGGGCACCCCTCATCGGGCTGCTCCGAGCTCAGCGGCTGAAGCCCCGCTCCCCCCGGTACAGCACCGAGGAGGCAGTCGGCCGCTCCCGCGGGAGGCGCGGACCCTCGGAAGCTCACACGTGCAGGTCCGCGCTAATTGATCTCAGTGGAGACCAGCAGCTGCTCCGCACACAGCAGCCCTCTGAGAACTGAGGCCCAGAGAGGGGCTCCCGCCAGGTTTGGGGGTCACACCAGCACCCGCTGAACTCTGGTGGCTCCTGCGCTCAGTCACACCAAGGCCCCGGCGGAGAGTGGGGCGGTGAGCGGGAGGCTTTCCTTAGCGGCATTCCAGCCCCGGCCTGGGGGCCGGGCCAGGGCGAGTCTCCATTTCTGCTGGCTTTCCACTCCGGGGCAACTGCGTTCCACCACGAGGGACACGCCTGCCTCCTCCAGCCTCGCCATTGAGCTCACGCTCCGCCTGAGGAGCTTCGGGAGGGAAGGTGCTAACCCAGCAAAGTGCAATATGGTGGGTCTGATTAATCTGCTCTTCTTAGCATCAGGATGCCGCATGCCCCAGTGCTGGGTGATTAAGCAAAAGGCTCTCCAAAGAGCCCGGTGTGGGCAGTAAATTCCATGCCAACCTCCGGTGAGGGGGACATGGCAGCTGGCAAGGGGCCCTCTGCTCCAGCACAGGCACGGAGCACTGGGAAAGGCCGAGGAGACTGTGTAGGCCAAGCAGGAGGAACCGGCCACTCACGGGAACGCTTCCACGACTCTGCACGTGAGCGACACGGAACAAAAGCTTTTCCAGAGAGAGAGCTTTGTTTCCCAGGAGAGAGCGCGAGGGTGCCGTCTGAGTGCAGGGTGTGAGAGGCAGGGAACAGCCTGCTGAACTGGCACACATCAAAAGCAAAAAAAATAGGCTTTTAGACTTTATGAACATTTTTAAATATTATGTATCAAAAGATACTATCAGCCCAACTGGAATGGCTCAGTGGCTGAGCATTGCCATGAACCAAGAGGTCACTGGTTCGATTCCTGGTCAAGGCACACGCCGGGCTTTAGGGCTCAGCCCCCAGCAGGGGGTGAGCAGGAGGCTGCCAGTCAGTGGGTCTCATAACTGATGTTTCTATTTCGTTCCCTCTCTAAAATCAATAGAGACATTTTTTAAAAAAGACACTATTGATAGAATATAAGGGATACCACAGAATAGGAGAAAAGATTTGTGAATCAATTATCTAATAAATGACTAATGCCCAGAATATGTAGAGAATTCCTAAAACTCAACAATCAAAAACCAAGCAACTTAGTTAAATAATGGGGGAAGCACTTCAATAGGCATTTCTCCGAAGCTAAACAAGTGACCAACAAGCATGTGAGAAGATGTCCAACATCACTAATTATTGGGGAAATGCAAATCAAAACTACAATGAGACACACCTCACACCCATTAGATCACCACTATCAAAAATCAAAATAACAAATGTCGACGACGAGGATATGGACAAAATAGAACCCTGTGCACTGTTGGTGGGAATGTAAATGGTACAGCTGCTGTGGAAAACAGCGTGGCAGTTCTAAAAAAAAAAACAACAACACAGAAATAGATTGATCACATGATTCAGCAACTGCACTTCTGGATATATATGCAAAAGCATTCATGATAAGATCTTTTTCTAAAATATTTTTATTGATTTCAGAGAGGAAGGGAAAGAGAGAGAGAGATAGAAACATCAATGATGAGAGAGAATCATTGATCAGCTGCCTCCTGCACACCCCTTACTGGGGATTGAGCCTGAAACCCAAGCACCGGCCCTCAACTGGAATCGAACCCGGGACTCTTTAGTCCCCAAGCCAAGGCTCTATCCACTGAGCCAAACCAGTTAGGGACATGACAAGATCTTAAGGAAATATTTGTTTATCCATGGTTCATAATAGCACTATGCACAATAACTAGAACATGGAAGCATCCCAAGTATGCAACGACAGATGAGTGGAGAAGTAAAGAATAGCATTACACCCCACAGATATTCCTCAGCCTTAAAGAGGAAGGACATTCTGACACAGCTGTAACATGGACCAAGCGTGAGGACACTGCATGAAATGAGCCGTAATAAAAAGACAAGCATTGTACAATTCCACTTAATAAAATCACAGACACACTAACAGAGGTGGCTGCGGGGCTGGAGTGAAGGGGGGCGGGAGAGGTGGTTACTGTTCGGCGGTATGAGTTTCAGTTTGACCGAACAGAAAGTGGTGGTGTGGGGGTGGTGATGGTTGCACAATATTATGAAGGTATTTAATAAGGAGGTATATTTGTGTTACGTGTATTTTACCACAATAAAAATATTTTTTAATTTTCCTTTAATCCTCCCTCCAGGATACTATTTTTATTGTTTCTAAAGAGAGAGGGAGGGAGAGAGAAACGTCGATGTGAGAGAGAAACACTGATCGGCTGCCTCCCACCATGTGCCCTGACAGGCATCTAACCCACAACCCTTGGTGTTTGGGGCAACGCTCCAACCAGCGTCGCCTAGCCACCCAGGGAGGGCAGATCTTTTTTAAGAGGAAAGTGTAACCTGGGGCCAGGGGGCCCATTGTAAATGGCGGCAAACAGTGAGCAGAGGTGAGCGCCGGCACACCCCCAGCTCCTGCACCAGGAGAGAACGCACTCACACCCCCCGCCCCGCACTCACCCCCCCCACTCACACACCCTCCCCGCACTCACCCCCACCCCCACCCCCGGCACTCACACGCCCCGCACGGACCAAACCCCGCGGACCGAGCTAATGCAGCAGCAGCAGGCCAGCTGCGGGCTTGTGATGGCCAGTGATCGGCAATCACCAGCTGGTGATCAGCAATCACCGGCCGATCTTTACCTTTTCTCTCCGTTTGGAAATTTCTCCCAATAAAGTAGAAGGAGAAACTGTCTAAGAGGGAGAGCCACTGCACTCCTCAGGGGGCGCCCAAGCCTGGGTTCCAGGGGCCAGGGGAGTCTCTAGAAGCGGGGTGGGTGGAGGGCAGCGGATGAGGGCCAGGCCCGTCCACATGCAGGTGCAGCCGGGCTACAGGAGCAAGCGGCGCCCTGAAGAGCAGCGGGGAGGGGAGGGGGGGAGGGGAGGAGAGGAGGGAAGGGGGGAGGGGAGGGGGGAGGGGGGGAGCTCGGCCTCTGGAAGTGTCTGAGGTGAGAAAAAGGAAAAGGAAAATCCAGGACAGTAAGTGGAACACCGGAATAAAGCTTCCCTTCAGAGGACCAGCCGTATCAATGAGCCTGATGGGCCAAAGGCAGAAACGGGGCGGGGAACGCAGCACCGGCCATGCGCCGGTCTCCCTGACCTTCAGGAGCCGTCCGCGCTGGAGGCGGAGAGGCCGGCGGGGTGAGGGGCACGAGGACATGGAGGACATGGAGGCAGACACGTCCCCACCAGCGGGTGCTGGGACCTCCTCCCCACCAAGCACACCGAGGGGCAGGGGCAGGGCGGGAAAGATGCTCTCTTCTCGGCTTGAGGATGACATCACCACCGCAGGGCCCTCGCTCCCTGAAGTAATTACCAGCCGGAGCACAAGCCGGCTCTCAGCACGGCAGGGCCCGATGCTCCCGGGCCACACGCAGGACACAGATGTGCCGAGGTCCTTCCCATCCACATGGGGGGCGGGCGGAGGGGAGAACAAGTGCAGTCCTGGCCAGCCCTCCTCCCCCAGAAAGGCTGGGACTGGAGAGCTCCGAGGCGGCAGGAAAGGACTCTCCCTGCAGGATGCAAACCAAGAGGCTCCCTCCCCAGGCTGAGGCTGCTCCTGCCAGCGGCGCGTCTCAACTCTACTGCGGGGCAGGCGCGACTGCCCCTCCCCGTTTTAAAGAATTTTTAAAAAATATATTTTATTGATATTTTACAGAGAGGAAGGGAGAGAGAGAGAGAGAGCTAGAAACGTTGATGAGAGAGAAACATCAACCAGCTGCCTCCTGCACACCCCCTACCGGGGATGTGCCCGCAACCAATGTACATGCCCTTGACCGGATTCGAACCTGGACCCTTCAGTCCGCAGGCCGACGCTCTACCACTGAGCCACACCGGTTTCGGCCCCTCCTCCTGTTTTAGCACTACTCAGTATCTCAGATCAAAACTATTAACTGTCATAGTTAAATGCATCTCTCCATCTACAGCTATGCTATTCATTAAGCCAAGGGTGACCTGGTTAGTGTCTGCATCCTTTGACTGAGCTACAGAAGTCTCTTGCAATATGCAAACAAACAAAAACCCCACAACCAAATATTCAGCAAGATTTAACCCCAAAAGGACATTCATTCCAGTACCTTCTGCCTCACTGAATACTTCTGAACAGTAGAATAGCATTTGTCTCCATGTTTAAGTCACAAAAACATGCACTTCACAATCCTGCTTCAAAAGAACGCCGAACACCCGCGGTAAAGCGGACCGCAGACCCCCTCGGCACAGCCCGCCTGGTGGAAGGACTGAGGACGGGACACCCTCCCCGCAGAGCCAGCTGCGGACCGGGCAGGGCACACAGCCTGGGAGCCGGCAAACCCAGAGGCTTGTCCGTGGCCATGATTCCCGTTATTCTGAGCTACTCATTCCGGCAAGCATTTTGCTCCTCCCTGCGTGTCACCACGGCCCAGGTGGTCCCTAACAGAGCCCCGAGGCTGGCGGAAATGTCAGAAACAGGCGCTTGGCAAGGTGCGTCCCCTCAGGAAGCTGCCCATGTGGACGCGGCAGCATTAACACCATGACCTTCCCGGCACTTGGCCAGAAGAGCCTCAAGGAGCTACAGTTAAAAGAGCAAAATCGGAGTAAATATCAGCACAGCATCCTGTGCACAGAGAGGGCACTTACCCACGCAGGAGTATCCATGTGAATTGGCACCCTCCAGCCCCGCCCAGAACCAGGCCCAGCTCTGGGCAGAGAACCTCGGGAAGCTGCTACCCAGCAGAACGGGCGCACAGGTGACGCTCCCCCGGGCTAACACCACGGGATGGCTCTTTAAGAGAACGCACTCATCACACAATCTGCCCTGAACCCAACTCTGAGGGGACCATGGGGCAGCTGACACCGCACGGCCCCGCTGTGATGGCAATCACGCTCCGCTCTAACCGCGGCCCAGAGGGCACTGCGGGTGAAATAAAAGAGTAAGGGAGGGAAGTTCCTCGCGATGGAACAGGAAGATGAGAGAAAAGCAGGGATCGCAGTGAAGCGGGGATGGAGGGCACAAAAAGGCCTTTCCTGTCCTAAAGCAAACTAGGAGGAGCGCGCACAGTCAAGTTCAGGGCCACTGCAGGGAAGGAGCTGGCCCTGAGCAGCACGCGGCCTCTCCAGGCGTCCTCTGAACCTGTCTCATGACTCAGCATTCCCAGCGGAGGTGACAGCAGCCAGAGGGCCGGAGCGGCTGGAGCAGGGAGCAAGGCGGGTTTCCTAACACTGGCCACTTCCCAGACAGCAGAGTAAGTGCCACTTCCCGACTGGCTTTGCTCCGGGAGGTGGAGGTGGGACAAACCAGTGTTGCAATGAATCAGACTCACAGAGGTGCACTCATTCGACAACTAGGGCACTTGCAGAAATAAAATGAACTCTTTGACAGGTATTTTGAAAATGGCTGAGGGGCCAGGGAATGAAAACCAGAACAGAAAGCAGCCCAACCGAGGCCGGTGTGGCTCAGTGATAGAGCGTCGGTCTGCGGACTGAAAGGTCCCAGGTTTGATTCCGGTCAAGGGCATGTACATTGGTTGCGGGCACATCCCCAGTGGGGGGGGTGCAGGAGGCAGCTGGTCGATGATTCTCTCTCATCGACGTTTCTAGCTCTCTATCCCTCTCTCTTCCTCTCTGTGGAAAATCAATAAAATATATTTTAAGAAAAGGGGGAGAGAGAGAGAGAGAGAGAGAAAGCGGCCCAGCGCACGTGCAAATACGGCGTTTCTCCCGTACTGCCGCGCAGCTGTGACTCTCCCTCTCCCACACTCGTACACCATCCTCCTCCCAACACCCTCCTCCTCTCTCCTCACCTGAGGTCACCCTCCCCCACCAGGATTTAAGTATGAAAAGCCTGGATGAGTCATGCCAGCCACAGGGCTTCTGCCTCAGGTTAGATCAGGGTATTCAGACGCTGTAATTATCTATAAATCCTCAACTTAAGCACTGTCCGGTGAGGGCACACTATCTTTACTTCCGTTTGTGTTCAGGTTACTCCACTCATTGGCAGTGTGACTTGGAGAAGTTACTTAACCTCTCTGGTCCTCATCCCTCCTCAGAAACAGGAGAAGAGGACCGAATTCCCAGGTTGCCGTGGGTATGGAGTAATACACATAAGCACTTGAGCACCTGGCACTCTATATGTCTGTCATTATTTTCTTAAAATACAAAAGCAATACTCTACCGCCCTTATAATTCACAGTCTCGTCACTGTCATTCAGGAATTTCAGAGGATGCCTTCCAGGAGCTGGGAAACACGCACACTCAGGTGTGTCCCCTCCCCTCGGAGGCGGGGGCGTTAGCAGGGGTTACTTTAAATGTGCATGACTGACCTTCCTATAAGGGCCAGGGGTCTTCAAACTACGGCCCGCGGGCCACATGCGGCCCGCAGAGGAGTCTGATCCTGCCCGCCAGGTTTTTTGGGCAGTGAACGCAGCCGAGGTGTTACAGTAGGAATTAGTAGTTCATATAGTCCGGCCCTCCAGCTCTCTGAGGGACCGTGATCTGGCCCCCACTTTAAAAAGTTTGAGGACCCCTGCTATAAGGTAACAGGAGGGAAGAACTCAAATCTGAAATCCACCAGCTCACAAGCAACACCACACCGATGAGGACTGACGCCTCTTTGGCGTGGCACCGCCCTGTGACACCCGGAAGTGATCTCCTGAGGGCGGGGCTGGTTCTGGTTGATGGCCATCAGGATGCGGGCTGCTAACAGCCAAGTGGCCGCCCAGGCCCCACCCACCCACACTGCGGGTTCTTCCACCTGCGCAGGCTCCCTCATGGGGCTAGGAAATCTCGTGTTTTACAGCAGAGAAAAGGAAGCAGTGAGTAAGCCAAGGTCATTCCGAGTAGGTGACAGCCAGGAAGAGCACCCGAGGGTTTTGACTTCCAATCACAGGACACAAACACCCGTCCCTCATCGGATGGAAGTGCCCTTGAGTCAGGTGACAAGCTACACAGGGGACCAGGAAGGCATGCGTCCCAGGAGCCAGAAGGGGAAACCAAGGGACCAGGAACAAAATCACAGGGCACTCTGAGCCTGTAAGCGCTGGGATCCAATCTGAATAGCATGCAATGAGGTGCATTAGCCCCGCAGCTTGGGTAACCTTACATAACTTCTTCCTATTAGTTCATTAGAGCAATTGCTCCTAATGGGTCCGGCACCTGGGCAGATGGGGCCAGCAGGCCTCACAGCCTACGATGCTACACCTAAATAGCTTTCCCCAGGGGAATGCCGGCCTGAGGAGGAGCCAAAAATAAAGCGAAAAGCCAATTCCCGAGGGGCCTGTCATCAGAGATGTTTTACACACACACACACACACACACACACACAGCAGGGCGATTACAGCCACGGCTCTAATTTACAGACATTAAATCTCAAGCCAGCTGAGACCCTAAGTGTTATGGCAACTGAAAGCCAGAGAGCACACAGAGGGGAGAGCTACGGCGTGAACGGGACACCCGAGCCTGACGGAAGCACAGCTGTCTTCCTCACAGGGCGGGCCCCACCATGGCAGGTGAGGCCAAAGACCACGAGGCCGGCCCGGGCTCAAGGAGGCCAGAGGCTGCAGGCATTGGCTTCGATCAGAAACTTCACTGAAGGAACCACCATCGGTGGGGAGGAGCAAGTCCCGGCAAGGAGATCGGTGGCCAAACGGGAAGTGTCCAGTGGATAAATGCGCTATCACGCTGAGCGGTCAGGAGAGGGAGGAAGCCCTCCACGGGCTTACCCTGGGCTGCTGGAACCCCGGGAACTAAATAGTAAGTTTTAAGGCAATGCGACGTCTTTTATTTCTGTTGATTACATTTATGGAAGTAGCCAGGAGGGGGGAGGACTCATGAGCCAGCCTCTTCACCTCTCTTTTTGAAATTTGCTCATCAAAAAAAAAAAAAAAAAAAAAAAAAAAGTAGCCGAAACCAGTTTTGCCCAGTGGGTAGAGCGTCAGCCTGCAGGCTCAAAGGTCCCCGGTTCAATTCCGGTCAAGGGCATGTACCTTGGTTGCAGGCATATCCCCAGTAGGGGGTGTGCAAGAGGCAGCTGATCGATGACGCTCTCTCATCAACGTTTCTAACTCTCTATCTCTCTCCCTTCCTCTCTGTACAAAATCAATAAAATATATTTTTAAAAAAAAATAGCCAAAACTGGTTTAGCTCAGTGGATAGTGTCGGCCTGCAGACTGAAAGGTCCCAGGTTCGATTCCGATCAGGGGCATGTACCTTGGTTGCGGGCACATCCCCAGTAGCGGGTGTGCAAGAGGCAGCTGACTGATGATTCTCTCTCATCTATGTTTCTAACTCTCTATCCCTCTCTCTTCCTCTCTGTAAAAAAATCAATAAAAAATTTAAAAGTCAATAGAGAGTAATATTAAGCCTTTATTCATTGCCCATCAAATTAACATGAAAACAACAAAAAGGGCCCTAGCCAGATTGGCTCAGTGGCTAGAGCGTTGGCCTGCAGACCAAAAGGTCCCGGGTTCAGTTCTGATCAAGGGCACCACACCTCCCTTGGTCAGGGCTGTGCAGGAGGCAACCAATCGATGTGTTTCTCTCACATCCATGTTTCTCTCTCTCTTTCCCTCTCTCTCCCACTCTCCCTAAAAATCAATGGAAAAATATCCTCAGGTGAGGACTGACAACAAAACGAAACAAAGTACAAAAATGCTCCCAGCCTATAACTCCACGTTAAAAGGACACTATTTTATTTATTTTTTAAATATATATTTTATTGATTTTTACAGAGAGGAAGGGAGAGAGATAGAGAGCTAGAAACGTCAATGAGAGAGAAACATCAACCAACCGCCTCCTGCACACCCCCTACCGGGGATGTGCCCGCCACCAATGTACATGCCCTTGGCCGGAATCGAACCTGGGACCCTTCAGTCCGCAGACCGATGCTCTACCGCTGAGCCAAACCGGCCTTGGCAAAAGGACATTATTTTAAAAGTTCCAGTAGGCCGGGGCCGGTTTGGCTCAGTGGATAGAGCGTCGGCCTGGGGACTGAAGGGTCCCGGGTTTGATTCCGGTCGGGGGCATGTGCCTTGGTTGAGGGCATATCCCCTGTGGGAGGTGTGCGACAGGCAGCTGATCGATGTTTCTATCTCTCTATTTCTCTAACTCTCCCTTCCTCTCTGTAAAAAATCAATAGAATGTATTTTTAAAATTAAAAAAAAATAAAAATAAAAAAATAAAAATAAAAGTTCCAGTAGATGCCCTGGCTGCTGTGGCTCAGTTGGTTGAGTGTCACCCTGTGTACCAAAATATCACCAGTTAGATCCCTGGTCAGGGCACATGCCCAGGTTGTGGGCTCAATCCCTGGTCGGGGTGCATGCAGGAGGCAGCTGATAGATGTTTTGCCCTCGCTCTCGCTCTCGCTCTCCTTCTCTCTCAAATCGATAAAAACATATCACATACACACAAATTCCAATAGGTGAAAATTTTAAAAAGAAATGCTTTCTAAGACTGTCACTACATTATTCTACCAATAACTGGGTTCCCAACTCTCATAGCCACATTAATGATGTGGGAGACATCAGAATCTAAATTATAAGTCCACCTCGATGGATTTATAAGGCGTGAGAGGTGTGAAGGAAACTCTTCCTAAACCACAGCCTCCCAGCAAGGACCCACCTACCACCCTACCACCCTAGTCCATAGCCAGAAGCAAAACAGGAGCCACCTCTAGCTCACCCGGGCCATATGCAGCTGTGGAACCAGAGCTTACCTAGCAAGAGTGAATGTCCTTCCCACACAAACCTATCCCCGCGCCCTAAAGGAAGGGCTGGGCCTGCCACCCGTGCCTCCGCTTCCCAGAATTCCTCCGCCCGGGGCTCCTGCTAAGCCCAGAAGCCACAGAAACACTGCCACCGGAGCTGCAAAAAATGTCAACCGAAACAACACAGGTCACCAGAGGGCAGCTTCAACAGAGTCCAATGGCCTCCAGGCATTTTCTGTTTAGTTCCAGAACTGGTATTTTAAGTCATATTTTGTACAGCTACACACGGTGGGGGAGAGGCAGAGGGAACATAACTGTAAACAAATGAACCACCAAAGGCAAGTTGTTCAGGAGCCGATGAGCATGGCAGCTCGGGGTGGGGAGCGGGCCTGCTCCCCGAACCCGTCTCTCGAGGGGCATTCCGGGGTCCTGAACCTCTAGAGAAGATGGGTAGGGAAAAATATTTTTTTAAAAGCCCCTGGAAAGATCCTGGCAACCATCTGCTGGTAAGACAGCGCACCAACACTACCCCGAGCAAAAACCGCTCCCCGACAAGACAACACTGCTGGTCCTTCTTAACGAGTGTGCTGCTGCCCAAACAAGGGCCTTCCGGAGACGTTTACAGGGACTCACCCTCTTCCCTGGTTTGCATTTCTCTGAGGGCAGCGAGCCCTGCGTCCTGCGTGTGGATGTCTGTCTCTGGTGCATGCGCACCGGGAGGGTGGGAAAACACCCTGCGGGTACCAGCGGTCACTTCTGCCACTGGGAACTGGATCCAGGCTCTTTCTGCCCAAACCCTCGCCACAGACCCCCTCTGCCATGTGGCACCAAGCCCCAGTCCTGCCCGCTCTGTCTGCGGGCATGTGAGAAACCAGATTCACGTCTGACGTGCCCGCCCCCTCCCCAGCTCGGACCTCTCAGCCCCAGGCAGCTCCGACAGCCTGGTCCTGCTTCTCGATTGGAAATGTGTTCTGGGAGGGGGGAGGGGGGAGGGGGGAGGGCACCGGGAGGAGGGCATGGAGAAGAGGTGAGAGATACAGGGTTGCGTGTGTGAATCACTGATAGGAAGTCACACTCAGGAAAACAAGACCACACCAAGCTTGAATCAGGTTTCAGGTTTCTGACGATAAAGCCTTGGTTTGGTAAAACTGCAATGTTCACCAGCCTCACCGAAATGCCCAGTGGGAGTCTGATGTCTGCTTACAGCCTCAGGTAAAAAAACACAACACAAAAACCCTTAGGTCCCCAAAGGGTGGAGCTCCTCAGTCCCAGGTTCTCTAGTCTTTCCCCCCAAGAAGTCCAACTGCACTTAGGAGCCATCGATCCGGGGCAGCTGTCACAGCCCCTCCCCCGCGCTGCCAGCACCGAGGCTCCCATCGGCAGTGATTCCACGCACGAAGTTCCCGCAGCCACGGGAATGAGGCCCCACGGTAAGGCAGAAAGGGGCTAGGTCACCGCACCAGGCTAACGCATTCTGCAATGGGGTGAACTTCTGGGGGAGGAGGGGGTTTCTGTCGCCCGGGGTTTTCACCTGCATCTCTGCCCGGGAATGCCCACACCCCTCCCGCCCCGGCCGGGACGCACAATGCGGTGGGTGGCTCCCGGGGGCCAGCGGAACGCCGCACTGGTGGGCACCCCCAGGGCGGCCGGGCAGAGGCCCCGCGTCCATAACCTTGAGGCCCGCACCGCACCGCACCACAGCCTGGCTTCGATCCCTTCGCGCGGGGAGCCCGGCGGCCAGGGCTGGTGCAATGACTTGGCACCGGAGCGTCCCCTCGCCGAGGCCGCCCTCCCACCTGGGCCCAGGCCCGCGGCGGCAGCGCCTCCCCTCCCGGCCTCTGCCTGGGCCCCGACCCCAGGCCGGGCCCGGCTGCAGGCAGGTGCCCCCGCCGCCGCCCCGCCCCGCCCGCCCGCACCTTGGTCTCCTTCACGTGCTGCTTGACGCCCTCCGGGTACCACTGGACGCGCACGAAGCCGCGGCGCAGCGGGCTGGCCCGGCCCTCCTCGTGGCCCGCGCCCCCCGCCTCGGAGCAGCCCGAGCTCCCGCGGCCGTCCTCGTCGGCCTCCGAGTCCGAGTCCTCGCCGTGGATGAGGCGCACCAGCCCGAAGTGCACGGAGCCGCGGTAACGGCCCGACACCAGGTCGTGAGAGAACAGCAGGCGCTGCGAGCCGGCTTCGGGGCCGGAGTCCGGGGACGGCCTGGAGGCCGAGTCCGAGGCGGGCGGCCGGGCCGGGGCCGGGGCCGGGGCCGGGGCCGGGGCCGTGTCTGCGGCCGGGGCCGGTGCCGCCTCAGGAACCGC
>NC_140518.1:2103591-2203591 GCF_964339955.1 Pipistrellus hanaki | reverse complement strand
TGTCAACCGCACACGGAATTTTGAGGACTCAGTGCAGTGTGTGTGTGTGTATAAATGTACACTTATATGTGCACGCATAATGTATTACTTGTTGGAATGACAATACTTTTTGCATATCAGGGTAAATAAAACCTACGATGCAGATCAGGTTCCCCTGTCTCTTTGCAGCTGCCGGAGAACGGAAGGTCACACGTGGGCTCACACCACCTCCCTGTTGGACGGACAGTGATCCCAGCGGCTCAGGAGCCAGAGGTGCCTTCTTTCTCCGGAAGGTGGCGAGCCCCTCTCGCCTGTGACATCACGCCTGAAGGTCTGGAAGGTTCCGGAGGAAATCTTTCTGTCCTATGACCGATATTGAACCCCAGATTAGGGTGGGCCCCCCTCAGCGCCGCAGTGAGCCAGCGGATCTATGCAAAGGCGGCTTCAGAATGAGCCCGGAGCGCCGCCGCGGAGCGCCCCCTGCAGGAAGGGCGGAGAGCCGCCGCGGAGCGCCCCCTGCAGGAAGGGTGGCGTGTGGCTGGGAGACTCCCGCGGCGGAGGGGCCCCCTGCCGCCTGCACACGCCCTGCTCCCTGCTGGCCAGGGGTTGGCCAGGGGTTGGCCGCCTTTGGGGAGATGGGCAGCGGGTGCCGTGGGGCACAGCCCCGTCCTCCTCCAGGTCCGAGGGCTCCTTCCCCAGTTGCGGTGCCGGCTGCCAAGGCTCACAGCTGTGCCCCCGCCCAAGGATTGCCGTTGGCTGAGAAAAGATGCCCCGCCCCTGTGAGGATGGTCCTCTCGCCTCCATTCAGGCCTGGGGCAAGGGCCACCCCAGCTCAGAGCCCCTCCCGGGGCCCTGAGGGCTCCGCTGCTCCGCCTCCTCAGCTTCACCTCTGCTGACCTTGCCCTCTCAGGCACTGGCCTGACCACACGCCCAACAAAGGTCCCCATGTAGAACCGAGAGTCAGAAAGTCTATTCCTGGGGAATCTCACCCTTAGCAACAGCTGGTGCCAGGTGCCCTCCCCAGACTTGGCTGGTGTGGCTCAATGGATAGAGCGCCGGTTGTGAGCTGAAGGTTCCCAGGTTTCATTCTGGTCAAGGGCATGTGCCTGGGGTGTGGGCTTGATCCCCAGTGGGGGACGTGCAGGAGGCAGCCGATCAGTTCTTCTTTCTCATCATTGATGCTTCCATCTCTCTCTCCCTCTCCCTTCCTCTCTGAAATCAATAAAGAAAAAAAAGAAGAAATCGGATGCCTGAGGGTGACGCAGGTGCTGGAATGTTGTGAAGCGGCCAGGTGGTTCCAACGTGCAGCCGGCTGTGAGAACAAACAGCCGGTTTGAAGCAAGGCGGGCGGGGCAGGCGACAGCAAAGGCCAGGGCCTCACACCAAGATATACATTATAGGGTTTGGAGGCTGAGGGTTTGCCCACCCGAGGCTCAGACAGGCCCTCCTGCCCCCCCTCTCCCCCCGCGAGGCCAGGTGCCCGGTTCTTCCCGACTCTCTCACTGCCCTTCCCCCGGCCTGTGCTACCGCCCCTTCCTCAGACCTCACAAAGCTGGTTTCCAGACAAAATACAAGACACGAGTGAGATCAGAATTTTGGATAAACAGTGCTTTAGGTAAGTACATCCCAAACAGTGCACCAGGCATACTTTAAAAAATTACTAGTTGCCCTGGCTGGTTTGGTTCCATGGATAAAACCGGTTTGGCTCAGTGGATAGAGCGTCGGCCTGCGGACTGAAGGGTCCCAGGTTCGATTCCGGTCAAGGGCATTTACATTGGTTGCGGGCACATCTCCGGTAGGGGGTGTGCAGGAGGCAGCTGATCGATGATTCTCTCTCATTGGTGTTTCTAGCTTTCTATCCCTCTCTCTTTCTCTCTGTAAAAACTCAATAAAATATATATAATTAAAAAAAAAGCATTGGCCTGCAGACTAAAGGGTCCCGGGTTCGATTCCGGTTAAGGGCACATGCCGGGGTTTGGGGCTGGATCCCTAGTGGGGGATGTGTAAGAGGCAGCCAATCGATGATTTCCTGTCATCATTGATGTTTCTCTCTCTCCCTCTCCCTTCCTCTCTGAAATCAATAAAAATATATATTTTTTAAATTACTAGTTGTTTTCCTGAAATTCAGATTTTTATTTGCTAAGCCTAGCAGCCTTATCCACAGCGTATCTCCTGAGGCCACTGTTGGTCGGGTGGACTTGATTACGGGGGGGCGGGGGGACAACACCGGGTGGCGGTGGGGTGCCTGGGCGTTCTGGAATGCCTCTGCTGGTTCTCTCTCGCCAGGGCTGGGACCAGAGACAAGTTCTGTCACTCCCCATGCCCGTGCTCTATCTTCCAGCCGACCCCAGGCCGTGCGCACCGCCCTCCTCTGCTGCCCCGCAGTTTCGCCGTGTTCAGTGTACTGTCTCGCCTTGTTCTCGGGGCTCCATGTGCTTCTAGAAAGATAGGACCACCGGGCAGTTCATCAAAGGAGAGGGGAATGGAACAGCCTCCCCGCCTTCTCTGGCGCCTCCAGGAGCTCGTGACCGGCCACGAGGGGGCGCAGGGGAGCACAGAGTACGTATAAGAAGGACCCAGGCCTCTGCTGGGACCTTGAGGTGGGAGGTGCCCAGCCCAGGTCTTGGAGCCTGAGGAGGTCTTCTGGTCCGCGCTGGCTGCGGGTGTGTTGTGGGATGGGACCCGCCTGGTGGCCAGGGGAGGGGCGGAGGGACCTGGAGAAGGGGATGAGTGTGGGTGTGTGGGGGCTCCGAGGCTGCTCTGGGGTCGCCACAGTGTCAGGACCCATGTGGGCCCAGCAGCACGGGGCAGGGCTGGCATCGCCATTCCTCCCGGATCGCAGATCACGGATGAGAACAGGCTCTCCTGGTATGGGTGGGCCGGGGATCAGCGCTGCTGGGTGAGTGGACAAGCCAGGCCCTGACTTTGCAGGAAGTACGTGTGTTGGCTGGACAGGGGTGGATGGTGGCAAGGGGACAAACAAGGTCACAGGAGAGGTGTGGGCTGCAGGGGAGGAAGGGTCATTCACACGCACAGCCCCCAGGGGGAGCCCCGCCCGCACCCCCGGGGCCGGATGGAGGGTCTCCTCCCTCCGCTCGGGTGGGCTCTGACGTGGGGACCGTCTGTCGACCAGCCGGAGAGCCATGAAGATGGGGACCGGCCACTGGGAAAGCACTGGCCCAGCGCTCCGGCGGGAACTGGGGGTCTCGGGGAACAGGTTCCCTGAGTCTTCACCCCGCGCTCCGGTAACACGGGCTAATCCTCGCCGAAGGCCGTGGATTAGAGGAGGCTGGTCCCTCTCGCTGGTGAAATTGGGGGGGGGGGGATTAGAGACCTCTGAGCAGGTCATGTGGGGCCCGGGGGCGGGGCCACGCTGCCCCCGCAGCCGTGCCCCTCAGCGCCCCGTTTTCCTGTCCCTGCCCTGTGGACGCACCGGGGACCGGCTCTGGGGGGCCGAGGCTGTGCCTGGTGAGTGGGACCCGCCCCGGCGCCCAGCCGCCAGGGACAGGACCCTGTGTGGGCTGTGAGACGGTGAGGAGAGGCGGAGGCGGAGGGCAGATTTGGAAGCCAGGGGTTTCGTTTGTTTGTTGTTAATCCTCACCCGAGGGTATTTTCCCAGTGATTTTTAGAGAGAGTGACAGAGAGAGAGAGAGAAATGTCGATGTGAGAGAAACACATCGATTGGTTGCCTCCTGCGTGCACCTCGACCAGGGCCAGGGCCCAGGAGGAGCCTGCAACCGAGGTACGTGCCCTGGACTGGAATCGAACCTGGGACCTTTTAGTCGGCAGGCCGAGGCTCTATCCACTGAGCCACACAGGCTAGGCACCATGGGGCTTTGTAAGGGGGGGGCCTCCTCTAAGACCTGTACATCCTCGGGGGTCATGGGAGAAACAAATGGCGAGCAGCCAGCTCCCTGGCATGCTGCCCATGGGGGCCTCTCCCCATCCCTGACTCCCCCCCACCGCCCCCAACCTGTGCACAGCCCAGCCAAGGCCACGGGAAAATGTGGGCTCCCCGAGGGCCTGCTTGACCAGGGGTTTGGCTCTCTAGGGCTGAGGACGGAGGCGGCACCCTCTGTGAGAGTGCCCCCTGGGCAGTAAGACAGACCCGCCCGCCACCCCAGCTGCATTGGGAGTGGCCAGTGCAGGCCCGTGTCCCCTCCTCCCTGGGGGAATGCTGTCGGTGCCCTGGGCTCCGATGCCAGGGGAGCCATCGCGGTTTGGAGGGGCCGCTCTGAGCGTGCTTCCGGCTTCCGGGAAAGGGTGGGGAGAGCACCGGAGTTTAATCCCCAAAGCAGCAGGTATGGGGGTGCGGGAGGGTGTGCTGTCGGGCTGCCCCACCCCAGGTGCAGCTACGAAGAGGCAGACGCACCTCACTCCGCCCATCCCTCCCGGAGGACGACAGGCCGCTGACCGACAGGTGCCCGGCTTCGTCTCCGGGAGGGCCCGGCCCGAGGATGCCCACGCAGAGCCTGCACCGCCTGCCGCCCGTGGCCCTGCGCCTGCCGCCCGGGGCGCCCGAGCCCCGCGAGGCCCCCGAGGCCCCCGAGGCCCCCGGCGGCCAGCGGCGCCACACGCTCCCCGCCAGCGAGTTCCGCTGCCTCACGCCCCAGGACGCGGCCGGCATGTTCGAGATCGAGCGGGAGGGTGAGCGGCCCCCTCCCCCCGTCCCCCCCCCCCCCCCCGGGCCTAGGGAGGAGACCGCGGCTCCGGCCCGTGGAGTCAGCGCATCAGACTGTGCATGTTCCCGTGCGTGTGTTCCTGTTCCTGTGTGTTCCTGTGTGTGTACCTGTGTTTGTGTGTGCATGTTCCCGTGTGCGCTTTCCCGTGCGTGTGCAGCCCTGAGTCCCGGCTCCTGTGGGGAGGGCTGGGGTGGGCGGTGGGGTGGCACGGCGCCCTCAGAGCCCCCTTGCCCCCCCGCAGCCTTCATCTCGGTGTCGGGCGTGTGTCCGCTGCACCTGGACGAGCTCCAGCACTTCCTGACCCTGTGCCCGGAGCTGTCCCTGGGCTGGTTCCTGGAGGGCCGCCTGGTGGCCTTCATCATCGGCTCGCTGTGGGATGAGGACAGGCTCACCCAGGTGAGGGCGGGTGCTCCGGGGAGGGCGGGTGCTCCAGCGGGTCGGGGGGGGGGGCGGGCGCAATGCCCACCCCCAGGGAACCTCTGGAAGAGGCGCCCACCCGGCCTGGAGCCGGCCCCTCAGGCGGACGAGGGCGGGGAGCACAGGCTGTGGGTCCCTCAGGGCAGGAGGGCCTGAGCTGAAGGGCCTGCCGGGAGGGGGTGGGTATGCACTTTGGGGTCCTCCTGGGTGGGAGGCCTGGCCGGAGGCCCCCGGGGGCACCCGCTGGGTGCCAGGGCGATGTGCCTCGTGCTCCCCGCAGGAGTCGCTGCAGCTGCACCGGCCCCGCGGCCACACGGCCCACCTGCATGTGCTGGCCGTGCGCCGCGCCTTCCGCCAGCAGGGCCGCGGCTCGCTGCTGCTCTGGCGCTACCTGTGCCACCTGGGCGGCCAGCCGGCCGTGCGCCGCGCCGCGCTCATGTGCGAGGCCCCGCTGGTGCCCTTCTACGCGCGGTTCGGCTTCCTCCCCGTGGGCCCCTGCGCCGTGACCGTGGGCCCGCTGTCCTTCACCGAGCTGCAGTGCCCGCTGCAGGGCCAGGCCTGCCTGAGGCGGTACAGCTGCTGAGCGGGCGGGGGGCCTCCCCAGCCCCACGGGGTTCCCAGGCGGGGGGGCGTGGGGGTGGGGGTGATGGAAATAGAGAAAGGCCACGTCCAGCCAGTGTGGCTCAGTGGTTGAGCCTACGTATGAACCAGGTCACTGTTCGATTCCCGGTCAGGTTGTGGGCTCAGATCCCGTGTGGGGTGTGCAGGAGGCAGCCAATCAATGATTCTCTCTCTCTCATCACTGATGCTTCCATCTCTCCCTCTCTGGAATCCATCTATAATAATAAAAGGGTAATATGCTAATGAGCCTGGAGGCCATTCCTGCCCAAACTGGGGGCTGGAGGGAAGCCGGCCGGGGCCTGGTGCCTGCGGGCAGCTGGAGGAGGGAGGCAGCCTGGTCCCGGGTGCCGGCAGCCGGGGGAGGGAAGGCCTGCTCTTGCACAAATTTCCACGCATCGGGCCTCTATTAAAAAAAAAAGAGAGAGAGAACGTGGCCAGTTCCCCCAGCTGAACGGGAGACGTGTCCTGCAGGCTGCCCCACGAGACCCTCCGGGCCCCCCGAACCCCAGACGGTGCCCGGGGGCTGGCAGGCGGGGACAAGCACCTGCCTCAGCCCCCCCCCCCCCCGCCCCCGAACCCATGGGTCCTGCAGGAGGCGGGCAGCTCAGAACCAGGGGGTCCTCCACAGCCCAGTGAGGGCCCTTGTTCTCCCGGGTCCCAGGGGGTCCCTTCTCCTTTAGCCCTGGGACGGGGGGGGGGGGGGCTGGAGGGTGCAGGGGCTGCGCTCCCAGCTCCAGGACCCTGGGTCCTCGGCCCACAGTGACCGCGTGGGCGGCTCCCCCGCGCAGGGAAGGGTTCGGTGAGGCACAGGTACCGTGCACGGAGCTGTCCAGGGAGGCCCCTCAGCCCAGCCTCCTGCCCCTACAAGCACCCCCCCCACATTCTTAGAGTCTAAGAATTTACTCCAACCCCTTCCAGGGGCCCACTGAGGCCCTCCATGGAACCCCAACCCGGTTTCTGTCCCACCCAAACCCCCAGAAGTCCCACAGGATTCCCACGGCCCCTTTCTGCCAGCCTCTGACCCCGACTCCCTCCCAGCCGACCCCACCCCCAAATTAAGGTTCCAGCTTTCACTCTTCCTGAGGCCTTGTGTCGAAAGGAGACGACGTTCCCTGGAGAATACCATTTAATGCATCCGAGACATCATCCATACAAACTTAGCGTTACTTTAAAAATTAGGGTAACAGATGCCCTGACTGTGCCCCGGGCAGTCCTGGGAGCAGGTCCTCGGGGTGGCCCCGCCCCCGCCCGCCAATGGTGGGGGCTGCCGCTGTCCGAGGCTCCCCTGAGCAGACCTGACCGCGGGGTGAGGGGGCGGGGGCACAGCCTCTGCTGGCCGCAAACCCGCCCAGGCTCCCCTGCCCAGGCCACGGCCAGAGCCTCTCCCCAGCCGGTCACCCGATGGCGGCCCTGCAGCCGCTGAGGAACGGGGTGGCAGGGCAGAGAGGGGAGGAGAGCCCCGTCCCCGGTAAGGCCACGCCCAGACACAGCGGCAGAGGCCCCAGCGCTCAGCACAGGCTGTGGTGCGAGGTGGGGGTCCCGACAGCAGGGTAAGTCGGGGCCCAGGCCCTGGGCTGCAGAGAAGCAGGTGCTCAAGGGTGTACCCCAGCCCGGCAGGGAACACCCGAGGAGGGCACCTCACCCCCCCCCTCAGGGAACCCGCCTGTGTGACTGTCTCTGAACCGGCACCAGGGCCTGGGCGCCTGCGGTGGGTCTCTGGAGTGTGGGTGGGTGCTCTGCAGGCAGGCAGCCCGCCCCGGGCTCGGCCCCCGTGCCCAGGGCTCGGCCCTGTGCCCCGATGGAGCCGCGGGCAGCCAAGCGGCGGTCAGTGCAGCACCTGGTCCAGCTCGTACTTCTCGCAGAAGCGGCTGGTGAAGGGGAAGCAGGTGAGGTGCTCGATCCAGGGCCAGTGGATGGGGTACACGTACAGCCAGACGACCAGCGAGGCGAAGAGCCCGGCGAAGACCAGCAGCGACACCAGGATGAGGGCGCGCTTACGGTACTTGTCGCTGGTGCCGAAGGTGATGTAGGGCAGGAAGGCGAAGGCCAGCAGCAGGCCGCTGAGGAAGCCGAAGATGTGGGCGATGTTGTCGATCCAGGGCAGCAGGCCGCACACGAACAGGAAGAGCACCACGGCCGCCAGGTGCAGGAAGGCCCTCCACGGCCGCTCCAGCAGCTGCCAGCTCTGGATCAGCTCCACGAAGAGGCAGGCCAGCAGGCCGAACTGCGACCCCGCCGGGCCCACCTGGGGGGGGAGGCGGGTGCTCACTCCCAGGTGCCAGGCGCGCAGGGAGCCCCGCACCCGGGCCGCCTATCGGGGAGCCCGACCCAGGGTGGGGCCCCGACGCTCAGGGGACAGCTGGGGCCGCTGGACCAAGGCTGGGAGGGGACCGGCACTGGGCAGGGCAGCCGCCTGAGGGCGAACGGGTCACAAACTGCCATTCCTGCCGGGCTGGTGTGGCTCAGTGGTTGAGCACTGTCCCATGAACCAAGCGAGAGGTCGCTGGTTCGATTCCCGGTGAGGGCACATGCCCGGGGTTACGGGCTTGATCCCCAGTGTGGGGCGTGCAGGAGGCAGCCGATCGATGTCGTTTTTCTCTCATCACTGATGTTTCTCTCTCTCTATCCCTCTCCCTTCCGCACTCTCTAAAAATCAATAAAATCCTATTTAAAAAACAAAAACAAAAGAAAACTCATGGTTCCTACGGGTTAAGAATGGTCACAGCCTGGCCACTCCCCGTGGCTCTCCCTGCAGACCTGGGGCCTGTGGCGGGCAGTGGTCACAGAGCCGAAGCGGAGGGAGGAGCAGGGAGAGGGCGCGTCCAGAAGGTCCTTTTGGAGCTGCCATCTGAGCGTGACTCAGGGATAAGCTCCCTCGCGCCCGGGATTAAGGGATCAGCCAATAAGCCTCCAGCTTAGCCGCTCATCCGCTGCTGAGCCCGGCCAGGCAGGGGCCCTGGCCCCCCCCCCCACTTCCTGCCCCGACCGACCGACCGACCGAGTCCCCACCTCTGCCCGGTACGGGAGGAAGATGGCGCTGGCGAGGTTGCCGGTGATGCCGCTGAGGATGAAGATGATGGAGATGCGGTGCCAGCCGGCCAGCTTCTCCAGGTCCCGCAGGATGGTCATTTGGAAGACCACGGATACGAAGCAGTGCACCAGGCTGGGGGGGAGGGGAGGGGCAGGCATTAGCCGCCCGGTCTGCCCACGGCTGCTGGCCAGGCACTTCCGGAGCCGGGGGGGGGGGGGGGGGGCGCGGGAGGGCTGCGCCCTGGCCCAGGAGCCCCCCGGGGGGGATTGAGAGGGAGCCCAGGGGGCGGCCATCTTGGAGCCTTACCCGGCGTGGAGGAACAGGGACAGCCAGAGCCTGTAGAACTGGTCGGGGACCTCGGGGTTGAGAAAGGGCAGCAGCCCGCACACCTTGTCCAAGCAGTGCACCTGGGGGCGACATGGGGTCAGCGCCGGGGCCTGGCTGGGCTGGACGCCCGGGTGTGGGTGGGCAGAGCCGATACCCCCGTGAGGCCAGCTCCAGTAGCTGCCATGCACTGCTTCTCTCTTTGGGGAGCAGAGGGGGTCATCTGGAAAGCCAGATGGGGCTGAGGCAAATGACATCAGCCTTTTTTTAAATTTATATATATATACATATATATATATAAAATTGATTTTTTACAGAGAGGAAGGGAGAGAAATAGAATTAGAAACATGGATGAGAGAGAAACATCGATCAGCTGCCTCTTACACACTCCCCACTGGGGATGTGCCTGCAACCAAGGTACATGCCCTTGACTGGGATGAAGCCCAAAACCCGGACCTGTGCCCTGACTGGGAATAAACGGTGACCTCCTGGTTCATAGGTTGATGCTCAACCACTGAGCCACACCAGCTAGGGCCCCGCGGGTCCCGCCAGCCCCACCTCACCTGCGAGCAGAGCGTCGCCTCCTCGTGGAAATAGCCGTGCATGAACTCACAGTACTCCCGGGTGGTGATCTCACAGCTGGAGGAGGGGCGTGTCAGGGCCCGCTCCCTGTCCACTCGCCGGTGCCAGCGCCCGGCCAAGCCAGCAGGGCTAGTGGGTGGACAGTGCCCCTCGGAGCCCCGGGCCCCGGGGAAGCGCCCCATCGTCCTGCTCCCCCCTCAGCGCCCCCGCGTGGACGGGGAGGGCGTGGGCCCAGGGCCCGGGGCGGCGGCGGCTCACCTGCCCTTGGTGCCGATGCAGCAGGGCCGGCCCCGGATCTCGCAGTCCATGTGCAGGATGCCCGTGAGGTTGCTCCGGGCCTGCTCCGTGCAGATCTGCGGGCGCCGACCAGGCGGGCTGTGTGGGTGGCGGGAGCCCCTCCCGGCCCTCCCAGGCCACCCTCTGCCCCGGGCACTCACCGGCCACTTGGTGATGTCATCAGGCCAGATGTGGGCCCCACTGGAGGCCGGCTCCTCGCAGGTCCTGGCGGGAGAGGCCAGAGGGGGCCACATGAGGGGCCGGGCACCCCCAGAGAGCCACACCCGCCCCAGTGTCCCTGTGGGGGCACAGTGCACCAATGTCCCTCCGCCCCGTCTTCCCGGACAGCCTGGCCGAGGCCCCTGGACTCACTGGGGGTCCTGGTGGCACACAGCACCAGACGTCCGCATCTGGCCCTGGTCGTCGGACTTGTCCATGGGGGGCCCCGTGTTGTCCTGCCACTTCACAAAGGTGGCCAGAGTCTCCTGGGGGAGGGGGGGGTCAGGCCAGGCGGCCACCGCAGGGGTCAGGGGACCCCCAGGAGGCTCTTCCTGTTCTCAGGACCCCACGCCCGGTGACATCCTCAGACCCGGCTTCCACTGGCTTGGGGTGGGAGGCTGGCACCCTTCCTGTGCTGGGCCACGTGTGGGGGTGGACGGGGTGGACAGGGTGCATGAGGCCGGGGAGGGCTGAGGAAGAGAGGCCAGGGTCGCTGCCCTGGAAGATGCCCCCGGCCAGGGCAGGGGACGGGGAGGGGCGGGGGGCAGCGGCCGCGCACCGAGCAGTCCTTGCGCTGGGTCTGGATGCAGCCCGAGTGGTCGTTCTGGACGCAGCAGCCCGAGTCCCGCTCCAGGTCCCGCTCCCGCTTCACCAGCTGCTCGATCTGCCGGTCCTTCCGGATGCAGGGCGAGAACTTGGCTCCCAGGTGGATCAGGTCAATCTGTGGGTGGGGGGGCGGGGGAGTGAGCGCCCGCTCTGGGGCGTGTCCCGATGAGGGGTGCAGGCCGGCCGACCCTCCCGCCCAGCGGGGGAGACAGGCCCTCCTCACCGAGCTGGGGCCGATCCAGAAGTTCTCCTGCTGCAGGTACTTCACGCTCTCATACACGCCCTTGTTTCTGAGCACCTGGCGGGAGGGGCGGAGGCGCTGGGGGCTGGGAGCCAGGGCCGGCCCCCAGGAGGGGGCCCAGGACGCCCTCCATCGGGGCCAGGCTGTGGCTGAGGGAGGCGTTCAATGGCCCGCGATGCTGAAGCCTCTCAGGGGGCTGGGAGGGGCCCCGCTTCTGCAGCCCGACTCACCAGCTGGGTGGTAACGTGCTGGGCGAAGCCCACGGGCGCGATGCCGTATGTGCAGATCACCAGCAGGGTGATGACGACGTGGACGAACGTCAGCCAGTAGGTGAAGTAGGGCCTGGGGCAGAGGCGGGGTCAGCGCCCCCTGCTCCCGCCCACTCCCCCGTCACCAGCGGCTCCCAAAGGCACCTCTACACATGCACGCTCCCAGCTCCAAACCCTATGGCTGCCCGCCGCCCCGGGGAAAGCCCAACACGGGCCCCTCCCGCTGCGGGCAAGGCCCTGCTCCGCCTACCACCGCCCCGGCCTCCTCTCCTCTCGCAGCCACAGGGCCTTTGCACATGCTGCTCCGTGGTCGGGAAGCTTCCCGTTTCTCCTCCGCCCGCTGACTGCAGCTCATCCCGACCGCACCCCGCTGTCCCTCCCGCTCTGCCCTCCTCCTCAGGACACCGGTCACTTCTTAGTGTTTTGTAATTTGGGATCGAATCTCTACTGGATCATTGCCAATAGTCCACTCTGTGAGAACTGCCCCTCCCCGTGCTCTGCCTTCCCCCAAGGTCTTTGCATGTGCCCCCCTCCCACTGGCCCCTCGCTCGGGGCTTGGGGTGGGGGCGTTAACTGTCCCTCCGACCCACCCACCCTCCCTGCTGCGTCCCGTGGGGCTCCGCCACAGGCCTGTGGGTGGCGCTCAGGGGACACTGCGGCCTGTGAGGGGCGTGAGGGGGCGGCGGCGAAGAGGCCGCGGGTGCCCCAGGCCCCTCCCGGCGCGCTCACCGGTGGCTGTCGAAGCTCTCCAGCTGCCGCTGCACCGTGCTGCTGATGCTGCGGCGGTAGCGGCGGTTCAGCCAGCTGCCCACCACGCCCAGGCCGTAGTGCCGCCTCTGCCGGCCGAAGGCGAAGTGCTTCACCTTGGAGGCGATGCGCCTGCCGCGCTTGGCCGCCGGCGGGGGGCTGCGGCCGTACTCCCTCCTGCCGAGACGCGGCCCTCAGCCGGTGCCCGCCCGGCACAGCCCGGAGGCACCTGCGGTCTAGGGACCCCCCCCAACAAGCCCCCTGGGCTCCGGGAGCCTCTCCGCCCTGCCACCCCCTCCGGCCGGAGGGGCGGCCCAGGACTCACAGAGGCACCTGCACCCCGTCGGGGGAGACGGGGGAGGCCGAGCGGGGGACGGCCCGGAAGCAGCTGGCGGAGAGCGGGGGAGACTCAAACACGTCGTCGGGCATGGAGCTCATTTCTTCCTGGGGGGTGGGGGGGGCGCGGACACGGGGGGAGGCAGCGTGAGCGCCCTGCCCCCAGGCCTGCCCCACCGCTCGCCGGGAGGAGCATGTGCTGGCCTCGGCCGTGACTTTCCTGGGGGCCATCCTGCCCCACCCCAGGTCCTCCCTCGAGAGAAAATCGGGGACCTAGGAGCACCCCAAGGTGGCACCTCCATCCCCCCATGGGCCGTTGGGCCCCTCAGGCGCTCCTGGCAGGGGATGGTCAGGGCCAGGCCACCCCCCCAGCTGCCAGGCCGCCCTGCCCGCGCCCCGCGCCCCGCGCCCCGCGCCCCGCGCCCCGCGCCCCGCGCTTGCCTTACTAAAGAACGAGGAGTCGAACGTGTCCGCCCCGTCGACGGCGTCCTCCTCCAGGAAGCTGGGGTAGGCGAAGCTGCGCTTGACCGCCCGGCACCGCGGGGCGGCGGCGTCCAGCACCGGGCGCCCCTGTGCGCGGCAGAGGCACCGCATCAGCCCGGGCGCGCCCTCTGCCCGGAGCACCGGGGCCGGGAACACGGCAGCGGCCTCACCGCCCGGATGCGTCACCCCCCTCCCCCCACGCTGCGTGTCTGCTCTCTGGCCACCTCCTGCCCTCTGCCCGGCAGCTGACCACCACCCCCCTCACTCCCCTACATTCCCGAGCCTCTGCCATCTCCCCGAGCCTGGCTCCTCGGCTGGGCACACAGGCCTGCCCTCTTGTTGACCCATCTGCTGCCACTGTCACTAAAACCACGGGGACCCCCCGAGGCCCCCCTAAAGGCCACGACCCTCCCGCCTCTGGGCCCGGCACCGGCCGTTCCCTCTGCTGAGAACGCTGTTCCCTGCCTGGCTCTCCTGGCAAACTTTTCCTTATTGTTCCGGGCTCGGCCCGGGTGCTTCCCTGACACCAGCCCTTCTGCTACCACCCGACGGTGCCCTCACGGGGCCGGCCCTGAGCCCGTTCACCGCCCTCTGCGGCCCCTGGCCCAGCACCGTCAGCGGGCTCAGGGGCGTGGAGATGAGGGCTGGCGGCACGTTTCACTTCCTGCTGCCCAGCCCGCTGGTGCAGAACCAGCTTCCCAAGCCGGGGGCCGGAGGGCTCTGGAGGGAATTGGGGGCGGGACGTGGCCTCCCTCTGCCCAGGGTCCCAGGCACCCGCTGCCCTGGCACAGAGAGGCCTGCCGTGGGGAGCGGGGGGGAGCGGGGGCAGGGCGGGCGGCCGCACCTTGAGGAGGGCAGAGGCAGCTTGAAAACTCATGTGGGCCACCGACATCCTCTTCCGGCGGGGCAGGTGGCCGGAGCGGACGCTGGTGAAGGAGGTGAGGGACAGGACGCCGGGGGTCAGCGGCGGGTGAGGGGCGTGGGGCCGGTCCACCTCGTCCGGGTGGCGGAAGGCCCGGCCCCGGGCCAGGGGGTCCACGATCTGCAGGGGAGGGAGGCGGTGAGCGAGCGGCCGGGCCCCGGCGCAGCGCCCGCCGCCCCGCGCCCGCCGCGGCCCACCTTGGGCATCTTGCAGGGCCTGGGGGACTCGGTGTCCGGGAAGGAGGGCCCGTCCTGGCTGGGGAGCTCCAGGTCGCGCTGGCAGGAGGCCTTGAGGCGGCCGTAGCGCACGCTGCAGTGGTGCAGGCTGCGGCGCTGCCAGTGCTGCCGCTCCAGCTCCCAGTCGCCGCTGACCCCGAACCACTGCGCCGTGCCCCTGCGGGCGGACGGAGGGGCGTGAGGCTCCGGGCACTGGGACGGGGCGCGCACGTGTGGAGGGAGGGGGTGAGAGAGCTGACCGTGCCGCGTGTGCACAGGGGGAGCGATGTCAGAGTCGGTGGCACACGCGTGCAGGCAGCTGTGACAAGCGCTGACCGTGCACACGTGAGGGCTGACGAGTGGTGAACTTGAATGTGTGAAGGGAGGTGACAGGTCATGTGCATGTGCAGGGCGGGACGAGAGCTGACCATGCACATGTGCACAGGGGAAGTGATGACACCCATGTGTATGCAGAGGGTGACAGGCATGTGTGTAAGGAGTGATGACAGGTGACCGTGCATGTGCGCAGGGGGTGACAGGGCACATGTACGCAGAGGCAGGTCAGCTCCCCCTTGAGCCCCTGGTCGGTCCCCGTGGCTGCTCTGGCATGAGGAGCCAGGCTGGGCCCCTCAGATCCACCCGGGCCTATGCGAGGCACATGCCCCTGCACCCCAGCTCCCCCCCTGCAACATGGTGTTCGACTCCCGGCCCGCCCTGCAGGGAGAGGCACTCGCTAAGGCCAGCTGGGCCCCCGGAGGGGGGCGGGGGGGACAGGCCTGGGTCCTCGCCGGCGCTCACTTGCGGATGCTCTGGGACAGCGAGGCCTGGCGGCGGAAGCCGGGGCGCTTCTCGGACGCCTCCTGCCAGCGTCCGCGGGGCTCCTGCAGGCTGACGCTCTTCAGGTAGGTGGGGATCCGGGGCCTCTGCAGGCGGCAGGGGCGGCACAGGGTGGGCGTGGGCACGTGTGGAGCCCAGCTCCCGCCAGGACACCTCCGAGCTGCTCTCATCCCAGGGCTAAACATCGCCAGTTCCTAATGTTTCCCAGAAACCCCATCCGGTGCTCCCCCTCAGCCACGGCGGGCATCGGCCTGCCCTGCGTGCTGGAGAGCACCCGTGGGTGAGCGGGCGGCACCGACACAGCCCCTTTGTGCCCAGGCTGCGGGCGCCCACGCGGGGCCCAGCCTGTTCAATGGGGTCTTTGTGGACGGGGGCCGGCTGCTGGAAACACCGATTCATTCCGTTCTCTCGAGGAGCAGGCGCGGAGGTCAGGCTGCTGGGCTGGGACACACGTGCCCTGCACCCCAGTCCCCCCAGACAGCCCACGCCCCTTCCCCCCAAAGGGCTGGCGCGGAGCTGGAAACAGCCAGGCGGGTGGGACCGCGCCTGTCCTGGGGCAGCAGCTCCTATTTCTCGGGGGGCGCTGAGTGCAGGGCCCACCGAGGGGCACAGGCCTAAGTCGGGGCCACACAGGCAGCTGCTGGGGAGGAGCCTCGTCCAGGAGGTGGATCTGCCCCGGAGGGTCCCGTGGGCACAGCCCCCCGGGCCCCCTCACCTGGGGCAGCATGCTGGCGTGCTCGTCGGGGGCGGCGGCCTCGGGCGGCGGGATGGTGATGGACAGGTTGGGCGGCTTCCGGCTCTGCAGGCGGCTGCCGGGCCCGGAGGAGACGCGCTCGCCATTCTTGTCAGCGGAGGCCATGGTGGCGGCGGGCGGGGGGCTGGAGAGGAGACGGGAGGGGACACGGCGTGTGAGAGCCAGCGGGGACGTGGAGACCCAGGTAGGGGCCAGGGTGGGCCTGCCAGGAACTGGTTCTAACCTAGCCCGACACTGAGGTCCCGGGCGGAGACGGAACCGGCCGAGGGGGAAGGCAAGAAGGTCTATGTCTGCCCGGCCGGCGGGACTCAGGGCTGGAGCATCGACGTATGAGCCCAGAGGTCACGGTTCGATTCCTGGTCGGGGCACAGGCCCGGGTTGCAGGCTTGATCCCAAGTAAGGCCGTGCAGGAGGCAGGTGATCAATGACTCTCATCATGGATGTTTCTCTCTCCCTCCCCCTCTGAAATCAACACAAATGTTTTTCTTCAAAGGTCTATTTCTGTCCCCCTTCATTTGCATTCCAGACCAGTGGCGTCTGGGAAGTCCCCGACTCCCCACCTCCGTCCAAGTCTGGGCTCTGCTCAGGAGGGACCACAGGCAGAGGCGCAGGGCACAGGGCAGAGCCGCAGGACCTGCCAGTCCGCAGGCCGACACTCAAACCGGTGCTGGCTTCCTGCTTCTCTCAGGCCCGACAGCAGAATCGGGCGTCCTTTCTCCACCAGAATCCCGGGCCCAGGCCCCGGCAGCCCAGGCCCCGGCAGCCCAGGCAGGGAGGTCAAGGGCAGGCGGCTCCTCAGTGCCGGAGCCGCGTGGCGATGCCGCTCGGAGCCCCTCTGGGGACAGCTCCAGGACCACAGCCTCCCCGGGGCCGGCGCGGACAGCTCCCCGGCCCGGCCTCCTCCGGGCCCCGGGCGGAGAGGGGCCTGGGAGCTGCCCAGGGGCCCGGGCACCAGGAAGGCAGGCGGGCAGCGGAGGAAGGCGGGGTGAGGGGGGCTGCCAGGCCCGCGCTCTGGTCAGGACACAAACAGACAGGATCCTTCCGGAACTCGGAGCGACCACACCCCGCCAGGCACATCCTGTCCCCCAGCTCCCACCTCCTATCTGCCGCCCCGCACCTGGCCCGCCAGGCTCCACCTCCTGCCTGGCTCACGCCTACCAGCTGCTTTTTTTTTTTTTTTTTTTTTTAAATATATTTTATTGATTTTTCACAGAGAGGAAGGGAGAGAGATAGAGTTAGAAACATCGATGAGAGAGAAACATCGACCAGCTGCCTCCTGCACACCCCCCACTGGGGATGTGCCCGCAACCAAGGTCCATGTCCTTGACCGGAATGGAGCCTGGGACCCTTCAGTCCACAGGCTGACACTCTATCTACTGAGCCACACCGGCCAGGGCTACCAGCTGCTTTAAGGAAAGTGAAATGTCACTTCCTCCAGGAGGCCTTCCCTGCCACCACCAGACAGAACCACCCGCTTCTCACGGGCTCCCTCAGCACCCGCAGGTCTGCCGGCACATGAGTGTGGCCTGGCACACAGTCAGCCTGCGAGCAGGTGCGAGGGGCACACACGTGGCGGCAGGCGGTCAGGCCACACCCACGCTGGGCAGAAGCGGTCACCCCCACCCCGCAGCCAGCCAGGACGCGGGCTCCTCGGGAAGCTCCCCTGGTGCCTGGGTCCCGCCCGGCGGTGCCTGGGGCCGGGGATGGAGGATGGTGTCCCAGGATGAGTCCCCGGTGGACGGCCTGTTCCCCCAGCCCCGCACAGCCCAGGCTCCAGCCAGGCCTCCCATCCCAAACCATACCGCCCCCCCACCCCCCGCCCCTCCCGCTGGGACTCCCGGCCCAGGACCCGCTGTGCTGTGGCACCAGCGCCCCCTAAGGGCGGGGGGAGGCGGGCACAGCCCGAGGCTGCAGGAGGGAGCGATGGGGCTGCCCGGGTTCCCGGGGTTCTGAGAAGTGGCCGGGCCCCAGGGAGCAGAGGCGGGTGGGCCCATTTTCTGGGGAGCAGTGAGGTGCCTAGGAGAGCCACGTACCCATCTTCCCGGGGCAGCGCCCAGTCTTCACTGTGAGCACCCCCCCCCCCCCCCGGCCTTCCCCGCCTCAGTTTCCCTCTCCGTTCACAGAGGGAGTCCCGGGGCAGCGCCCAGTCCTCACTGTGAGCACCCCCCCCCCAGGGCCCTCCCCGCCTCAGTTTCCCTCTCCGTTCACAGAGGGAGTTGGGGAAGGCGATGGCCCCGCTCTGACCCCGGGGAAACCCACACATTGGGCTTCCCCAGCCTCCGCCTGGAGGGGGGGCGGCTCCTGAGGCCGTGTCCCTCCCAGCCCCTCCCTCAGGCCCAGGAGTGAGGGTCAGGGGTCAGGGGGCGTCACTCCACCCTTGGGCCTGCATAGCCCACGTCCAGGGCGTGCAGGAGCCGGCGCAGAGCCCGGGCAGCTAAAGGGCTGGCGCTCCGGGGCGCCCCGCCCGCCACTGTCTCCTGCGCCCCAGAAGTGCTTGCTCACCGCAGGAAATTGTGACATCCTGGGACCAGGCCTCTCCCGGCCCAGTCACATCCGCCGCTCAGACCCCTGCCCGCG
Organism: Pipistrellus hanaki; assembly: GCF_964339955.1. Classification (NCBI taxonomy): domain Eukaryota; kingdom Metazoa; phylum Chordata; class Mammalia; order Chiroptera; family Vespertilionidae; genus Pipistrellus; species Pipistrellus hanaki. Next base: position 2,185,473 of record NC_140518.1, on the reverse strand, counting down.
CCAGGCCGCGAGGGGGGCGGAGGGAGGCCTGAGGCTGTCCCCTGGCGCAGCGCTGCCACCTGCCCGGCTGAGCCCCAGCTCAGGGGGCCCTCCCCAGAAAGGCCCTCAGCCCCGGGGTCCTCAGGAGAGGGGGGTTCAGGGTGGGGTCCGGCACGGGGCTGGGGTGTACAGCACTCCCACCACCATGGGCTGAGGCATCCCTCCCCGCCCCCTCCCGCCCAGCAGCCGAGGCGGAGCCGCAGCCCAGGAGGAGCCGGTTTGCCCACGAAGGGCGCGGCCGGGCACTGCCAGGGGCGCTCTGCCAGACACATCACCGGGCGCGCAGCTGCCGGGGGAGGTCCCCACAGCACCCCTGTGCGCCCTCCCCGCCCCTCCCGCTGCCCCCCAGGGCCACCTGCACCCAGGAGTCTGGCTCCGGGCCCCCTCCCTCTGGCTCCACTTGCCAGCCACCAGCCCCGCCCACCCGGCAGGTTCCAGAAGGCCCGGGTCTGGCTAAAGGTGGGCGGGGCCTCCACCACCCAGGCTCCGGGGCCTTTGGGAGCCAGCAGCGGCTTGGACCCCGGGGATGGACAGGAGGGCTCCAACCCTCCAGCCGCCTGTGCCCACAAACGGGGAGGGAGGGGCCCCCGGACAAGGGGCGAGCAGCCCCCCAGAGAGGACAGGGCAGGCGTCCACCTGGAAGCTCGGGGCCCCCAGCCGGGGGGGGTGTGGGGGGGGTGTGGAGTGACTTCCAGCTGCCCGGGCTGGGCTGCCCTGCCGGCCCCGCTGACTCACAGGATGGGGGGGGGCGAGGAAGTGGCCGGTCTCCCAGCTTCCCTGCCACAGAAACCGACAGCTTTTCCCTCCCACAGCGCTGGGCCGTTGTTTTCAGAAAGCTGCAAAGCGAAAGAGGAAGTGGCCCCCGCCCCGCACGACGCAACCCCCAGCGAAACCCATGTAACCCCCAGCGAACCCCCTGCCTCGGCTGGCCCACCGGACCCGGAAGGAGCCCCCCCACCCCCAAGGCCGTCACCCAGCCTGGTGTCCCCACGGCCCCCTGCCCTCCGCCCTGCACAGCCACAGCCCCCCTGCCCCCCGCTCTGCACAGCCACAGGCCCCCTGCCCCCCCCTGCACAGCCACAGGCCCCCTGCCCCCCCCTGCACAGCCACAGGCCCCCTGCCCCCCCCTGCACAGCCACAGGCCCCCTGCCCCCCCCTGCACAGCCACAGGCCCCCTGCCCCCTGCCCTGCACAGCCACAGCCCTCCTGCCCCCCCCCCCGCACAGCCACAGCCCCCTGCCCCCCCCTGCACAGCCACAGGCCCCCTGCCCCCCTGCCCTGCACAGCCACAGCCCCCCTGCCCCCCCCCCCGCACAGCCACAGCCCCCTGCCCCCCGGCCCGCCCTGGCCAGGGGAGCAGGACAGAGTTTGGGGAGAGAACGGGAAGGAAAGAAACTGTCCCAGGTGTGGGTGGCTGAAACCCAATCACCCAAGCCAGTGCCAGGCAGGGAGCAAAGGGACTCCCTTTCCGGCAAGCACCCCCTTCCCCAGGGGTGCCAGCGGCGCGGAAACACCTGCCATCTGTGCCAGGCCCGTGCCCCCCGGGGACAGGTCCCGCTCACCCACTGCCCAGAGGGCCCCCTCGGTCGCCCACCCCTGAAGGGCTTTGCTCAAACTCAGCTCGGCAGAGCCGCCGGGAGGGGCGGGCTCAGGAGCGGTGGCCACCAGCCTTCCCCCGTCAGCGCCAGGCTCTGGGCACCCCGTGACCCAGTTAGGGTGGCTGGGGCGGCATGGCCGACCACAGACACGGGAAGCGGCGCTGGGTTCCAGGTGCCGCCAGAGCGGAGTGTGAGTGTGTGGGGGTGGGGAGGGGGCTGCCACGGTCTAGAGCAGAGAGACCCCAGAGCGCTCGGCACCACCATCGGCTCTCTCAGGATCACCCCCAGCTGCGGGGCTGGCAGGGTGAATGCCCATCCTGGGCTCCTGGGGTCCAGGAAGCTGGCTGAGCTGGGAGCACCCGCGTCCTAAGATGCAGCTGCCGGGAACGTGCGGGCCGGGCACCCCGGGAGGTGAGAGTGCACCGGGCTCCCTAAGCGGACACAGTGCTGGGCCCACCATGGTGCCCACCCAGATGCCCCTCTGGGACTCTGCACTCCCTGACACCCAGGTGTGACGGGGCTGTCCGTGTTTGCCCACCTCCTCCCCGTGGCCTAGCTCCAGACCAGGGGTCTTCAAACTACGGCCCGCGGGCCACATGCGGCCCGCAGAGGAGTCTGATCCGACCCGCCAGGTTTTTTGGGCAGTGAGCGCAGCCGAGGTGTTACAGTAGGAATTAGTAGTTCATATAGTCCGGCCCTCCAGCTCTCTGAGGGACCGTGATCTGGCCCCCACTTTAAAAAGTTTGAGGACCCCTGCTCCAGACGGTGAAAACTGTCCAAACGGCAGAGTCTTCGGCTCGGCCCCAAATGCTGTGTGATCTTGAGCAGGCCACTGAACGTCTCTGAGCCTCAGTTTGTGTATGCTTATGATGCTGAGCACCCTCCCCTGAGTCTGAACTCCGGGGCCCTGGTCACCATGAGCTAGAGAGGTGAGCACCGGGCCAGGGCACTAAGCCAGAAGCCGGCTCCGAGCTGCCCTGGGCCCTGCCCTGCAACACACTCCGGACAGGGCGCCCGTGCCCCTCAGCAGGGCACACACTTTCCAGCTCGTAAACAGCATTAAGAGCTAATAAACCCAGAGCTAACAAGCCGCCTTCCCAGAACGCTGCCCAGGGGCTGGCTGGTTCCCTGGGCTGCTGGGACGTCCGGGCACCTGACACAGGCCCATCCAGGCCTCTCACACCAGGGGGGCTTCAAAACCTACCTCCTCATCACTGCCCCCCCTTCCTTGGGGCAGCATGGGTTCTCTCTTTGAGGAGTGAGGGCTGGGGGCAGGGCTCAAACCCCGCCTTGACCACCTACTGTGCTGGGAAACTCTGGGTGAGTTACCCCCTCTGAGCCTCAGTTTTCTCTGCTGTGAAATGGGATGATGTCCCGGCCCAGGAACGCAGTGGAGATGACATGAGATCATGAATGTACAGCGCCCGGGACCCTGTGGGCGGCCAGCGATGGGGATTCTGGCTGACCTCATCACTCACTTGGTCTCTATATCGGAGCCAAGAGCCTCTACTGGACGGGTGGGGAAACTGAGGCTCAGAGAGGTTAAGTCACCTGTCCGAGGCCCCACAGTGAGGAGGTGGTGGGGCTGTGACGCCCCCACATTGTGCAGCCTCCTGGCACCCAAGAACTGGTGAGACGACGTGGCCAAAGCACAGGCGGCGGAGGGGGCCTGAGCAGCCCAGGCTGGGAGATCCAGGAGCCGGGCCTCTGTCTGAGCCGCTCCCACCCTCCAGCAGCAGTGACATCACCACGCCCTCTCTCTCCGGGCACAGGGCCCTCATCCTCTCACCGTCCCATCTCCTCGTCTCCCTCGCTGGACGGTCTGCCCTTGGCTCCGAGTCCCGCTCCAGCAGATCCCCCACCTGCGCTCCCAGGCCTCCCAGGGGAGAGGCACCCGCCAGGGAGAAGGGGTTCCTGGCCGGGCCGGGCCCAGGCCACCTAAGGGTGCTCTGGGCGTGGGCGCCGGGGCACAGTGAAGCAGAGAAAACCACGGTGTGGGCAGCTGGCCCTGCGCTGGGCCCGGGAGCAGAGCCGAGCGTCTCCGCCTCCATGACACCCCCCCCCCCCCCCCCCCCCCGTGACACACAGGCAGGCTGGCAGGCGGGGAACCCCGGGCGGGTGGCAGTTCACGCCTGGCCCAGATCGAAACCCATCCTCGGGGCCCTTGCCCTACATGGCACCCCGCCCGCCCACCAGGCCGGCCGCTTCCACCGAACAGCAGCAGCCAGTCCCCCCAAATCCACCCTCCCCACACGCTGGCCCAGGGCGCACAGCCGCCCCGAAGGGCAATCCCATCTCGCTATCTTGCCGGCTCCCGGGCAGGTTCTATGTGGCTGGGCACCGGCCGGACCACCGCTGGAATCCTCACTGCCGCCCTCCCACGGCCTACTGCTCCCCACTGCACGGCTGGGGAAACTGAGGCACCTCTTGACGTGACCCCATCCTGCTGACCCCGCTCTCCTAGACCCCTGCCCATGGCTTCCCGCCTCCCTCTAGGCCAGGATCTCGGTCTGCCCGCCCAGCTCCTACCACTTTGTGTGTGTGTGTGTGTGTGTGTGTGTGTGTGAACATCCTTCCTAGAGGCAGCTTTGGAATTGCAAATGACCGGCATCTGGCTGGGACCCACATCCATTTCCTGCGTGAGGGGGTGGGGCCTCGCTCTCTGTAAGTCCCCGAAGATGACAGAAAAGGTGCGTTCTTCTTCGGCCCCTCTAACTCACCCTGGAGCCATGTCACTTCCCGGTTTCCCTAACGCGGGCAGGCAGGCCCCTCCTCCTGGCCTGTGTCCGCCGGTCACCAGCCAGGTCACCAGGCCAGGTCAGCCTGCGCTGGGAGGGCACTCCGTGTGTGTGTGTGTGTGTGTGTGTGTGTGTGTCCCCTGGCTCAGCAGGACGGGAAACTGGGACCAGCGTGTGAGCTCACACTGGAAATCCCCCGGGGGGCCGGGACACCCGGACGCTGGGACCACACGGACAGAGTCTGCTCCAAAGTGGGAGAGTGGGAGGCACAGGGACCACGGGGCTGCGCTGGGCGGAGAGGCAGCCGGGAGGACCTCTCCCCTGAGGGTCTGGGGTGGGGCTGCCTCCTGCTGCCACCGCTCATCCTCGGGAACGCCGGGCCACCTGGAAGCCAGCAGGTCCGTGCACGCTCAGACACACCCGCCTTCTTCCCGCTCCGTCTGCAGGCTGGGCTGGTCCGGGCCCAGTTTGCCCAGCAGGTGGCCACAGGCACAGCACCGCTACTGCCCCAGAGCCAGACTCGGACCCGGGGCCTCGGCAACGGGTTTGGGGGCGGTGCGTCCCTCCTCTTGGAGGAGAGTCCAGCCCCAGCCTGGGCAGAGGTGTAACGCCAGGCAGAGCTGCGGCTCAGAATGAGTGGCTCCGGCCTGAGGCACGGAGTGAGGCCCGGGCCTGGGAAAGGGTGTGGGGTCCGGGGTGCACCCCACCGCCTTCTTCCCCGGCAGCCGGTGTGGACTGAGCGCTGCCTGGGCCCCCACCCCCAGAGGCACCGACAGAGGATGGGAGCCTACTCCAGCCTCTTAAAGTTAAACAACCATAAATAAAAAAATTAAATTAAAAGGCCAAACACCACCACCACCAGCAGCATCATAAAAAAACTCCACAAAAAACGCCAAAGTCAAACCAGAAACTGCCACCTGCCCTCTCATCCCACCAGGGCTCCAGGGTCCGGGAGTGAACAAGAGGCATGGATACTGCAGGAAGTGGGAGGAGGGCAGAGAGGGCAGTGAGGGCGGTGGGGTGGCCGGGCACCTGGGCACAGGCGACTGCTTCACCCGTCCTGCCCTGGGAAGGCCACCTGCCCCGAGCCCCAACCCCTTCACCCCTGCCTGTGGCCGATGTCCGCCACCTCCCCCCCCCCTGCTCCGCTGACAGACACCACGAGTGGGGAGCGCCTGGCTCTCCCACCCTGGGCCTCTATCGAACCACACCGGAACCTTCTATGGCTGGAGGGAAGCAGCCTGGGGAGCCACGAGGATCGAGGAGCCCTGATATACCCCTGGGTGCCCCTTTCCCGGCGTTAATGCTGGAAGAGTGAGGTGTGAGCTCAGAAGGGTAAATGCCAGCAGGTCAAAGGCGTCGGGCGTCCATGCCCGCGTCAGCAGCCCAGCTCCGGGAAGATCTGCCAAAGGAGCTCGGACCCGGGCTGTCCCGGGGGTGGGCGCTTCAGGCCAGCACCCTGGCCCTGGTCTCAGCTCCTCCCTCCCCACAGCACCCACACCTACTTCCTGCCGGGCCCATGGCTGGAGCAGGAAGAGGCAGCCTCTTGCTAGGGGAATCACGGCCCCCCCCCTCTCATTTAGGGTTATTCCAGTTCTTCCCCAGACGGCTCAGGCGGGAAGGGGGAGACCGTGAGAAGCACAGGCACACCTCGCAAGCAATGCAGATTGTTCCAGAACACGGCACTACAGCGAGCTGTCATCTTTTCGCTGGTGGAGGGTCTTGGCTTCAATTTGTAAAAAAAAAAAAAACAACACACAAAAACCCAAAACCACACACACCTGCGGGCGCAGTAAAGCGGGGAGCCACAGAACGAGGCAGCCTGCCGCTGGGTTTCCCACCTGGCACAGCACCTCGGCCGTTCCGAGTGGGATGATTCCTCATCTGGGGGCGCAGGGGGTTCGGCTGCAGCCCTGGCCTCTACCCACCAGATGTCAAACAGCAAAGACACTCCCCCTCCCCATGAGCTGTGCCGACCAAAGCGGCTTCAGAAATTGCCAGATGTGCCCCTGGCTGGTGACATGTCTGAGAGCCACAGGCTTCCCTTTCCACTTGGCCCTCTGTCCCGCCCAGAGAGGGACAGAAACATCGCACAGACGCTGGGCTCAGGATTTTACCAGCAAAGTCCCACACGGGGCCCTAAGTCTAGCTTAGCCGTCGGGGAAACGGCAGCCCGTCCAGGGCGGGTCCCTCCCCCAAGCCTCACCTTCCCAGGCGCCCCCCCTCCACCTGCTCCCCTCGTCCTTCACCGGGCAGGCAGGGGCTGAGGCTTGGCGCCCCCTCCGCCCTGGGGTGGGGCACCTATGCCCCCAGGGGATGTGCTCCCCTCTGGTCTAACCCTAAACCAAGGGACCAGCCTGTCTAAGGCCCTCAGCCCAGAAGCCAAAACCCCCGCGCCCAGTTTCCGAGCTCCGGTCCCGCCTGGCAGAGCGAGCCCACCTCCCACACCCGCCCGCACCTCGGCGTCCGCCGCTCGCCCCGAGGGCGGGGCGGGAGGATCTGGGTCGAAGGCGGGAGCGCGCGGTGCTGCCCCGGGGCGGTCCCTCCTCCCCACCCGGTCTTCAAACTTCTGCCCCGTCTTCTGGCCCCCGCATCAGGTGACCCTTGGCCCGGGGACCCCTTCGGCTTCTGGTCGGAGCTGAGCCCCAGGGGCTCGCACACCCGGTCCCGCAGCCCAGTCCGAGTCCGGCGCCGACCTCTGGCCCACGTGGGGCCGAGCGCTCCGCGGGGCGGGCACCCTCGCCGACCGCGCGCCGCCGCCCCAGGGCGGGCTCGGGCGCCACACCGCGGACCCTCCCGGCGCCTGAGGACCCGCGGCCCGGCCCGGGCCCACCTGCTGCCCGTGCTCACCTCCCAGCGGCCCCGCTTCTCCGGACGCCGCTCCGCGCCGCGCAGCCGGGCAGCTGGGCCGCGGCTTCTGGGGGCGGGGCCCCGGCGCCCCGCCTCTTCCCTACCTGCGCGGGAGGGGCGGGGCCTGGGCGTCGGGGCGGGGCCTAGATAGTGGGCGGGGCCCTGGGAGTGGGGGCGGGGCGTAGGTAGCGGGACCTAGCTAGAGGGGCGGGGCCTAGCTCGTGGGGGCGGGCCCGCCTGCCCTCGCCACGCCCCGGTGTCCTCTGCGGCTCCGTGCGCTGGGCCAGTCACCCTCGTGCGCTGCCCAGCGGGGTCCCGGCCCGGCGCCTTCCGGGCGTTGTCCTGTCCTCGTCACCGTATAAAGCGCGTCGTCTGGGCCCGAACGGCCACCCTCACGTCACCCCCAGGAAAGCCACCTCCGTTCCCCTCCGTCCAGCGCCCCATTCTCAGGCCACATGGGCCTGCTCCCTGGAACCCTTTAGCCCTCGCCTCTCCTTGAACCCCCAAATCCTGCTCCCGCCTCCGGACGCTCCTCTGACCTCAGCTCCGTGACGGCGAACGCGCCTCCCCCGCACCCCCCGGGGCGAAGGCCGGGTCTTGCTCAACTTCCCCCGCCCCCGCCGCCTGGCGGCTCCGAGCAGAGACAGCTGCGCGGAGTGCTGGCCGGGACCGCGCCGGTGCTGTGGACGGCGGGGGGTGGGGGGTGGGGGGTGCGGGGTGGGGGTTTGGGGTTTGGGGGGATGGACCGGAGCTGGAGAAGTTGTAGAAATAAGCATTAGGCAGAACCGCGTAAAACCCACGTTGCCTCTGGGCCGACGACACAGAACCTTCCATGGGGCAGAACCCTGGCTCACGGCGCCGGCAGGGAGGCAGATCTGGGGGGCAGCGGTGGTGGGGAGGGGGTGGCTGCCTCAGAGCCACTTCCTAATTTGCAGAGGAGCGAGGCCTGCCCGGCCTTCTCACGTGGTGGGTGATGGCGGCGCAGTGGAAACCACCTGTGAAACTTGTTAGTTAACGGGGTTCTTACCGGAGGCCCGAGTCCAGATCCCACCGCGGCCACTTACCACCCGCGTGGCCTTGGGCAGGGGCTCGCTTCCTGCTGGGTGAGGTGAGGGTAGCAATGGGCCTGGCCTCTGGAGGGAGCCCCCGAAGCGCACCCTGTGAGCAGGTGCAGTGGCTACCATTGCTGTTATTGTTACTATTAACACCTGCTTCCGCCCTGAAACTCAGCTCCTGACCTTCCTCTGCTGCAAGCGCTCCCCTAGCCCTGTTGCTCCTGGCCGGAGGGGGTCTGGGGGTATTGCTCTTCCCTCCCTCTCCCTCACCCCCCACCGCACACCCCCTACAAGGGACTGAACCTGCAACCCAGGCCCGTATGTGCCCTTGACCGGAATCAAACCTGTGACTCTTCAGTCCGCAGGCCGACATTCTGTTCACTGAACTAAACCTGCTAGGGCTGAACTTCGTTTGGAATGGGCCCAGAGGTGTAGGGAGATCTTGACAGGTAAGGTGAGGAGGGGGCTGCGGGTGGGAAGAAAAGAACAGACTCGGGAGCCAGGAACGCTGGTTATGGGAGGGCAAGTTCTGGGCCGCGCTTGGCGCCTCCCAGGATGTGTGTGTGGGAGGAGGGTGGCCCCTCAAGCCTGGGAGGCAGGTGGCTGTGCTGAGGCCGAGCTGAGCTATGTGTTCAGGTGATCCTGTTTTACCCAGTCAGCAAGGGGGGTTTTCTGGCCAGGAAATCGCCCCGATATTTTCCTTTGTGCCACCCTCTTTGCAAAGGGCTTCCTCAGACCTGGTTACACGTTTTAATCTTTAAAAAAAAAAAATATATATATATATATATATATATATATATATATATATATATATATTTCATTGATTCTTTACAGAGAGGAAGGGAGAGGGATAGAGAGTTAGAAACATCGATGGGAGAGAAACATCAATCAGCATGCCCCCCACTGGGGATGTGCCCACAACCAAGGTACATGCCCTTGATCAGGATCGAACCTGGGACCTTCCAGTCCGCAGGCCGACACTCTATCCACTGAGCCAAACCAGTTAGGGCTACACGCTTTAATCTTTTTTAAAAAAAAGTTTTTCCATTTTTTATTAAGGTATTAAGTTGGTCCGAAGGTTGTGGGTTATTGTTAAGCTGATTAACATTTTTTATTAAGGTATTATATGTGTACATATCTTACTGTTGCCCCCCCCTACTCCCATTCATGCCCTCACCCCCCCAGTGTTTTGCTTCCATTGGTTATGCTCATATGCATGCATACAAGTCCTTCGGTTGATCTCTTATCTCCCCCACCTCTCCCTCGAGGGAAGAGGGACCGGGAGGTTGGGGCCGGAAGACCAGCCCCTCGGAGTTTTAACGTCAGAAGCCTTTGGCCTTGGTCCGCACCGCTTGTGGGGAGGCAGGGAGGCCAGTTCCCCACCCCACCCAGCGATCCCGAGGCCCCTCGTGACCTTCAGAACAAGATGAGACAGCGTGACCCTCGGGAGAAAAGGGAAAAGGGAACTTGAAAACATAAGTTAGCAAAAAAAAAAAAAAAAAGGGGGGGGTGGGGTGGGGCACTTGGACAACATAACCTTGAAATATTAGGGGTCGCGTTGTTAGCGGAGATGTGAGAATTCTAGAGCATGGAGTGAAGGGGTGCTGATGTTCTTGTCGGGGTTCAGAGAGGTTCAGGGCTGTGCCTGAGGCCACACTCTTCCCAGCCATGAGGGCCCGGCAGTTCCAGAAGCGTGGGCCTGGCTGTGCTTAGGACACCCAGGGTTTGGGAGAAGGGGGGCAGTAAGGAGGCTACTTTTGAGGTCGGGGGAATGAGACACGGGAGCGCAGGGGGGAGCAGAGTGGAGGAGGGCATTCTTGTCTTTCGAATTTGGCCAACACAAGCCCGATGTCCTCTCCATCCGCGCTCCAGGTGTGCCGCCCTCCCTCCCGGGCTCAGGGGCAGAGTCAGGGGAGATTCTGCTGGAGAGGTGGGGGGGAGAAGGTTGAGTGTGTGGTGGTGGGGGGGGGGCGGTCAGCAGCTGCTATGGATGATGCGTCGTCACCACCTAGTGGCTGTAAGGGGTACTGCACCAGGGAAGCCTCCCCCGCCCCAAGAGAAGCCCAATTCCTCTTGCTCCCTCTGCCCTCTTCCCCACCAGAAACCCTAGCGGCTCCGCCTCCGGCTCCAGGTAAGGGGGTTCAAGGGGGCTCGTGATCTTGAGGTGAGATGTCAAAGCCTATGCGACTCTTGTCCTTGCTGTCCTTGCTGTCCTTGCTGTCCGGCCTGCTCTCAGAGGGCACCCTGGCACCGCTGTGTGGGTGCTCATTGCTCCGAGGCCCCGGCCCCTGGGAACTGCCCGCCGCCCCAGGGAAGCCCAGGGCCCCGGCTGCTGTGCTCACCCCCTGGGGCCCGGGAGACAGGCTTCTCAGCTCCGTCTTCTCCTGTGCCGCCCCGCCCCACTGTGGCCTTGCAGCCCCGGCCCCCCTCCCCGCAGCCGGCTCCTCACACGCGGGCTGTTCTCCACCCTTTGTCAGCCTTCCTCCGGGTCACCCTAGTCCGGGCCAGGGCTGGGCCACTCCGCCGGGCCACTGGGAACAGACGTGGGATGTTCTTCCGGAGCCCACGCCACCTCCCACTTCCCAGCGGCTCAGCCTGCAGACCCCAGAGCGCCGCTGCCGCTGCTGCTGCTGCGTCTCCCTCCTCCCCCGGCACCCCCCCAGTGCCCTCCCACACCCCCTCCCGGGGCCCGGGGCCTGGGGAAAGGCCCTGGCCCTGGTGGCAAACACTCAGGGATGCCCAGCTCACCACGAAGGAGCTGATGACCTGTGACCTCAGGCAGTTTACCTAGGCCTCCCTAGAAAGACCCCCCCCCCAGAGCCCACCCAGAAGCCATAGCAAAAGATCAACAGGTTTGAAGACGTGAAAGCTGTAACGTCTGTGCCAAAAAGACGCCCAGGACAACGCTCAGCAAAGCTCCAGGGAACGCCGTCCAAGGGTCGGTACCGAGAAACTGAAAAAGGGTCCTTCTTCAGTCACCTTTAAAACGAGGAGCCCGCCTGGCCAGCGCGGCGCGGCTGGTCGGCGTGCCGTCCTGTGCACCGAAAGGCTGAGGATTCGGTCCCTGGTCCCTGGTTCCTGGTCAGGGCACATACTCAGGTTGTGGGTTCGATCCCGGGCTGGTGCATGCGGGAATCAACCAGTCCAAGTTTCACTCTCACGTTGATGTTTCTCTCTCCCTCTCCCTTCCACTCTCTCTCTCTCTCTCTTTAAAGTATGTCCTTGGGTGAGGATAAAGGAAAAAATTACAAAACAATCTAAGGGAAAATTGGATAAAGACTAAGAACAAACAGTTCACAGAAAGTGAAAACAGGAGATGGTGAGTATGAAAACACACAGGCGTTAGAGAAGGCCTGGAACCCGGAACCCCTGGCCGGGAGGGGCTGAGGCCCAGGGCTCCCCAGAGGAGAGGCTGGCTCCGGGTCCGGGCAGCCGGGGCTGCTTGGTGGAGGCGGAGAGCAGGGAGGCCGTAACAGATGAATGGGGTCGTGTCGAAAAGACACAGAGACCAGCTGGGAAGCACTCCCGCTGGCCAAACGGAACAGTTTGAGCATCAGAAAGAAAAATGAGCGCAGGTCACGGAAAAGGCCCGTGTTGCTCAGGAACACCCAGAGAAACCCTGGGGAACCCGGAGCCACTCATTAAAGCAGACCTTCCTTTGAAAAGCGGAGAATAAAGGGGAGACTGCAGCATCGATCCTGCCTTTCCCGTGGGAAGTGCCTTTCCAGGGAACCCAGTGGCTCTACTTGGGCCTAAGGCCTCGAGCTCCCGGAACCCAATCCTTAACCTGGTGCACAGGACGGTGCTCCAACCACTGGGACACACTGGCCAAGGCTGTTTTGTAATTTTTAAAATATATATATTTATTGATTTCAGAGAGGAAGGGAGAGGGAGAGAGAGATAGAAATATCCGTGATGAGAGAGAATCATGGACCGGCTGCTTCCTGCGTGCCCCCTACTAGGGATGGAGCCTGCAACCCTGGCATGAGCCGTGACCTCCTGGTTCATAGGGCAATGCCCCAACCACTGGGCCACACCGGCCAGGCTGTTCTGTAACTTGAAGTTGGTTTGTGGGACCTCCTTTTCAGTTTCTAGCAGTTGACCTTGGGTTGCATTTGCTCCTCTGCTTTACAGAAGAACAGGCACGCTGTGTCAGTGACGGCTGCCAGTCGCCCCCACACTTGGCTGCTTGGAACAGGCGGTTGTTTATTATCTCAGTCTCTGTGGGTCAGGGATCCCCCGGGGCTCAGCGGCGTCCATCAGCGAGGTGTTGGCTGGGCCTGTGGATGGTTATCTCAAGGCCCAGTCGGGGGAGGGCCCACTCCCAAGTTCATTGGGAGGTTCAGTTCCCTGCTGACTCTCGTCCAGAGGCAGGGCTCGCATCAGGGGCTGGGACCTGAGAGCAGCATGGGGCTCTGCCATTTGTTTGATACCATATATATATATATATATATATATGCTATAATTGAGTTCAGAGATGAAGGGAGAGGGAGAGAAAGATAGAAACATCAATGATGAAAGAGAACCATTGTTTGGCTGCCTCCTGCATGCCGCCTACTGGGGATCCAGCCCGCAACCCAGGTGTGTGTCCTTGATGGGAATTGAACCCGGGACCCTTCAGTCTGCAGGCTAATGCTCTAATCACTCAGCCAAACCAGCTAGGGCTGTTTAGTACTTTTTAAAAAAATTGATTTTTTTTCTTTTAAAAAAATATATTTTATTGATTACAGAGAGGAAGGGAGAGAGATAGCTAGTAACATCAATGAGAGAGAAACATCCATCAGCTGCCTCTTACACGCCGCCCCCCCCACACACACACACACACCACCACCACTGGTACATGCCCTTGACCAGAATTGAACCTGGGACTCTTCAGTCTGCAGGCAGATGCTCTATCCACTGAGCCAAACCGGTTAGGGCCTTTTTTTTTTTCTTAATATATTTTTATTGGTTTCAGAGTGGAAGGGAGAGGGAGAGAGAGAGAGATAGAAGCATCAATGATGGCAGAGAATCAGAGATCAGCTGCCTCCTGCACACCCCTGCACTGCGGATCGAGCCCACAACTTAAGCATGTGCCCTGCTGGGGAATGGAACCCTGACCTCCTGGTTCATAGGTCAAGGCTTAACCACTGAGCCATCGGGCCGGGCTCCCCCTGGGTTCTTCATCCCTCCCTCCCCCCACCCCCAGCTGACGCGGGACCCACCCCGGGCCTGCCTTCAGCACGAACCCTGCTGGTCGGTTTGGGCTGAACTCCCTCCCTCACGCTAGGTGTTTCCTCTCAGTAACCTCCCTCCAAACCACCACCACCCCCAACCCCCTTCCATCCCAGCGCCTCAGCTGCCTCAGTCCGCCTGCCCACGCTGCCTTCTGCGCTGGCCGGCTCTAGGTTCTATGCTGAGGTCTCTCTTCCCCGTTGCAATCGTCCTGAGCAAAATTGGCTTTTATGCTTTAACGGCTGTGCAGCTCGTTTCTCTAGGACAAAAGTCACCCTGTCAGGCAGGCATGCTTCTCAGGAGTCACCTGCCATCCCTTTCTTAGCAAATCCTCTCCCTCCCCTCCCCCCTCAGTGCCTGTACCCACTGGCCTCTCGGGGAATGACCTTGACTTCAGGAGAGGCGGTCAGCAGGCGGCTCCCGGCAGGTCCTCTGTGGCCTCAGGACAAGCTCTCCTGCAGCTTCTAGGTTCTGTCCCAGCCCCTGCCACCCCCTCCCCCCGTCCCGTCCCAGGCTGGGCTCCTCCCTTTACCCCTGGCCTGGGGGTCCAGTGCTCCAGGGCCCTGGCCTGCCCCTCTTCTCTTCCCACAGCCTCTGCCCAGGGACCCCATCCCACCCCCCAATGTAAGTCCCCATGGGCTTCCCGGGACAAAGGGACCTCGTGATGGGCTGCCCGCCCACACTGCTCTTCCCTGGCCGTGCCCCCGGGGGACGGCCCAGGAGGCGCGCTCAGCTGTCCTCTTTCTCACCCCCCAGCGTCCAACCCACCAAGAAACCGTGTTGGGCCAACTTTAAAAATACATCCTGACTCTACCGCCTCCCAAACCTCCGCTGCTGAGGGCGTCCTGGCCTCCCGGCTCCCCCATGGCCCCCTGCGGCCTCGGACCCCCAGACAGGCAGCCACCGAGCCAGGCTAGTCAAGGGGGCAGGCCACCCCGCCCCTCCCGGGAGGCGGCGGCGCTCACCCATCAGCCTTCTGAGCGAGGCTGGTGCCGGTTCTCATGGGCCTCCGCGGCTGGTTCCCAGCTGAGCCGCTTGTCCTGCGGACGAGGGCAGGCCCGCCGCTGGGCTTAGGGGGGGGGGGGGTCCCACCGAGGGGGCCTTCCTTCCCCTCAGAGCACTGACTGCATGCTCCCACGCGGCCCAGATGCGGAGGACAGTCCCCTAAGTGCGGGCGGGGCGCACATGCGTCCTGCTGGCCCCGCTCAGCCCGGTGCTGCCTCTCTCAGGGTTAGGAAAGGCCCGGGTCCTGTCGCCCCAGCCCCGGCGGAGGCTGCGGGGTGAAGTTCCCACCGCGGCCAGCAGGGGTCGCGGCGGGACCGCGCGGCCAGGCCGGCTCGGCGGGAGGCGCCGCAGACTGCGCCCCGCGGCTGCTGCTGACACCCCGCCGCGCGCAGCGGGAGCCCGGGGGTGGGGGTGGGGGTGACCCAGTTGCTGGGCTCTCCCGTGACAGGGCGGCCCTGCGTGCAGAGCGCAGAACGGAACCCCAGGCAGCGCACGCCTCCCCGCGGGCCCGGGCCCGCCCTGCCCAGCATCGGCAGGGGACCCGGGTCCTCCCCACCCGGGGTCCCCCCCCACCCTCCCAGCAGCGACTAGCGAATCATTGATTGCCAATATCCTCTCTCTGGAGGGTGGGGAGTGGGGAGAACCTTTCCCAAGGGCGACATTCCCGAATGATTCCGTTTGGGCTGGTTCAGCAGCCCCTTCACCATCCAGAAGCCAACAGAAGTGAAATTGGGGAGGGGATCTTCCTTCCCAGGGACTAGCTACCCCCCACCCGACTGCGGACACCCCTCTGTCCGTCTGCACAGTCCCCAAGGCCTCAGCTCACCGGCCCGGGAGGCCCGCCACCGCCAGGCAGGCCTCCTGGGTTGCCTCCACTTCCCTGTCCCTCGCCTCTGCCTCCTGAGACCACCCTGTTCGTCCCACCTCCCCGCCTCTTTCCTCCTCTGCCTGCCTCTTTCCCTGGCTCCTCTGGCCCAGTCCAACCTCCTCCTCCTCCCATTCCTGCTTCCGATGGCCAGACCTTCCCTCTCGGAGCACCCCGGCCCCCAGCCCTGGGGCACCCACCCTCCTCCTCCTCCTCCTGGCACCTGCCCTGCAAGGCAGGCCTCCGGTTCACTCCCACTTCCGTTCTTAAAATTTTCCATGGACTTCAGAGGACGCGGAAGGGAGGGGGAGAGACGGAGAGAAACATGGATGTGAGAGAGACACAGGGCCTGGCTGCCTCCTGCAGGAGTCCCCGCCAGGGCCGGGCTCGGGCCTGCCTGCAGCCGGTGTGCGTGCCTTTGACCCCCTGCCTGGAATCAAACCCGGGACCCTCGGTCCCCGGCGGATGCTCCCGCCCTGAGGCAGCAGCGGGGCCTGTGGCCGCTCAGCCCGCCGGAGCGAGGCACCGGTCACAGGGCACCACAGGCCGTCGCACTGCCAGCCGGGCACCGGCCTCCCTGGCAAGGCCCTGCCCACGCGTCCCGTCCACTCCGCACTGGCGTCCCCTCCGCACGGCTCCCGCTTGGCCGGAGCACGGCTTCTGCTTTCTAAGAGCGGCATTTGTTTATCCTCCGGACTCGATCGCGGCTCCCGTGCCAGGCCAGAGCCGGAGGCGGGGTTCGCGGGAGCCGAGCGCTTTCCTGTGAGCCGGCCCATCTTCCCAGGCAGCGGGGCCTCCCCAGGGGCAGGGCTGCTTCCTGCCTCGCACGCAGCCCCGGGGGCAGTGACCTCCGGGTCCCTCCTCCGGGAGTCGGTCCTGCTGCTGCTCCATCCTGTGCGGGGGCTGGGACGGCTTGGGAAGGGGGTCTGGGAGCCGAGAGCTCGGGGAAGGTGCTGGGATTTGGGACTAAGAGCACAGTCCTTCCCCCGCACCCACAGCGGACCCCCCACCCTGAATGTAACCTGAGCAGCAGGCCAGGCCTTGGCCCGAGCCCCCTCACCCCCCTCACCCCTCCCCCAAAGACCAAGGCCTCACTGGGACCCTGGGACCGGCTGGGCCCTCCTCCCTCCCTTATCCCACTCTCCCGGGGAGGTCGCCAGAACAAAAGATGAGAGCCCCCCCCCCCCCCGACTTCAAAAACACCACCCCCACCAAAGCCCGGCTCCCAGTCTCCAGGGGGGTGGACCCCACTCCCAGGGTCCAGCACCAGCCCAGGCAGACACCGGGCTGGGTGGCGGGGAGACAGGGAGGCTGGGGAAGGGGGGAGGAGGCCGAGGGCGAGGCAGATGGCAGGAAGCACGAGGAGCAGACACAGGAAGAGGAGTCTGTTTAATGACACGCCGGGTCTGGTTACAAACATCAGAAACTACAAAAGGAGGACAGGCAGTCACACGGAGGGCACCGGAGGGGACACGGCACAACAGTCACAGCAGCAGAACATCCTGAGGACGGCGACACACGTGACCGAGGGGCGCACATGGGGTGTCCCCGCGGCCCTGACCCAGATGGAGGGACTGGACCGCCTGCCCGCCCGCCAGCCAGCCGCCGGGAGGGCGGGGACGGGGCCCCGGCCTCTGGGCTCCATCGGGAGGCAGTTGGCCCTGTCCCGCCGCCCCCCTCCCGCTGGGGCCGGGCCGGCTTCGTGACAAAGGCAGATGGGGCTCTATCTCTGCCCCTCCCCCAGCACAGGCCTCCTGGCCTGGAACTCCCGGCCCCCCTGCCTGCCCTTGACCTTGAGGGAGCAGGGCAGCGAGCCACACGCATCCCTCTGTGTGGGGTAAAAGAAAGGAGAGCCAAATCCTTCTCGCAGGGAGGTGGGAGCCCGTCCCAGAATGGGCTGCGTCACCCCAACCCTGCCCACGCAGGCCCCGGGGTCACCCCCAGCCCCGCCCACAGGCCCAGCTCCCCTCTGTGCCCACGCGGGACCCTCATCTCTGCCAGAACACCCCGTCCTCTGCCCAGAAGCACGGACAGGGCCCCTCCCTGCCCCGCGCGCAGGGAGCGGGCCCGAGGGCCCCCCCCGTGAGTACACAGTATAGATGTGAGTGTATATATATCTTTATAGAGGCTGCATATAGAATATATCGTATGTAATATGGTAGATATGTGTGCGTGATAGTCTAGAGGTGACAGAGACCTGCATGCTGGCCGGGCGATAGAAACGGGGCGGGCCTGGCGCAGCCCGCGGCCACACAGACCCGCCGCGCCCGCCGGCTGCCAGCGGGGCCTCTACGGTGATAAGTAGAAAAGCTAAGGAGCGAGGGCCTGGCTCTTTGGGGGGAAAGGGCCCCCCACCCCGCAGGCCGCGCCGCCGCGGGGTCAGCATCCAGCGCCGCCGCCGGGGGCTCGAGGCAGAGGCCCGTCCAGGAAGATGCGCCGGCGGGGTCCCTCCGGCCGCCCTGGCGCCCGGCGGCGGAGGGTCAGGAGGGTCTTCAGAGCGCGGCCTTCCGCTCCGGGGGCTGCCGGCGAGCCGGGCGGACAGCGGCGGCCCTAGGGCCCCGACGAGGGGGAAGGCAGCGTGGCCGGGGGGCTGTGGACGAGAGAGGGAGCAGCAGGTCACAGGGGGCACAGACTGGGACCGGGGGTCAGGAATGGGGGGGCGCGTGGGGCGGGGTGCTAGCAGCTGAGACCCCGCGTGGCACAGGGGACAGCAGCCCAGGGGCCCAAGGCCCAGGCAGGTCCGTGGGCCACCTGAACCCCAGCCCGTGGTCCCTACAGCAGGGAATGGAGGGGCAGGGCTGTGGGCACCTACAGCAGGGAATGGAGGGGCAGGGCTGTGGGCACGGTCTCCCAGCTGCTAAGAGCCAGGCCAATGGGAGTCGCTCTGCTGTGATGGACAGGAGTGCGTGCTCGGCCCGCCTGCGGCCCCCGCGGACCACCCAGGGGCAGGCTCCGCACACACGGCCCTTTGCTCTCGGCACCACGCGCCCCCCCCCTCCGCCTTCGCACCCACAAACACGCACCCACGCCCTCAGGCAGAGACAGCTCGGTAAACAGCGGCGTCTGGCCCACCCGTCCCGATAAGAGGAGCTGGATGGAGGCCCTCCTCCCACGTGGGCCTGTCCCTCCCTCCCTCCCTCCTTCCCTCCCGGCTCCGGCTCCGGGCTCCGGCCGCCTGGGGCCTCAGCAGAGTTGGGGGGGTGAGGGGGGAGAACCATCCCCCCGATGGCCCAGCTGGGGAGGGGGTACCCCCACTGCCCGGTGGCCGGCCAGGTGGGGGCAGGGCCCGGCCACCCTCCCCAGAAGCCGTCTCCACGGAGACGCAGGGGCGGATGAGGAGGTCGGATGGTTTCCCAATTCTCGGGGTTGTGGGGGGAGATTTAAGTCCCCGGGGCACAGCGGGGGCAAGAAGGGGGGGGCGGGGCTCGGTGTCGGGAAGCGGGTCCACATGTTTCTGATTCACGGGCCTCGCTGGCCAGCCCGCGCTCGGTCCCTGCAGGCCCCTGTGGAAAAGGCCTTCTCTGGAAGCAGGAAGTCTCGGCCCTGGCTGTAAACAAGCCCGCTGGCGGCAGAGGCTGCCTGGGGAGAGGGTGGGAGGGCAAGTCTCTCCCCTCTATCCCCACCTACCCCCAGCCACTGGCCCGCCTGCCCCTTGGCTCCCCAGCCCGTCCCCTGGCCCTCCGCACAGGTAACCCCCTGCCTCCATCCACCCGGGGCGGGCAGAGCAGGGCCAGCTGTGCACACCTGGAGGCTGCGGGCGATGGGGGCGGGGAAGGAAGCGGAGAGCCGGGCCAGCATCCTCAGGGGACGGACGGATGGATGGCCGGTCAGAGGCCTGGCCTCCCAAGGCCGCCAGGGGACCTCCCCTCGGAGCTGCGCCCACAGCCCACCAGGAGGCTGAGAGCAAGCAGCCCGGCCCCGGGCCAGCAGGGAGCGGGGCGGGCCGCCCCAGGCCTGGGAACCCGCGGGGGATGTTTCTCTACAGCGCGTGTCCGGGCTGCTGGCTGACCCCGCTTCCCATCCCGCCTCCGCTCCCGCCCCGCCTGCCCAGCTCCGCCAGCCGCCCCCGGGGACCGGGCGGCCGAGCCTTCCCAGCCGCCGCGTCTGGGCGGGGGCCAGCCCTCCCCTCTGCTCCGAGCCGGCCGCCACCCTCGCGGAGCCACCGCTCACCCAGAACTGGGAACGGCCCTGGGGTCAGCCCAGAAGTAAACACCGCGGTGTGTGTGCCTGAGGGACACCCCGGCCTCCGGCTGGGCTGGCCGCGCCGGCGTGTGTGCGGCCCGCGTGACTGCCCTCCCGCCGCGCCGGCCGAGGAGCAGAGCGGCCGCCCAGGTGGAAACAGCCATGTGACCCGTGCCCAGGGAGCGGCCAGCAAGCGCCCGCTGCCTCTGGGCCCGGGAGCCAGCCTCCCCGCCCAGCCTCTGCCCTCCCCGCCCAGCCTCTGCCCTCCCCGCCCAGGCTCTGCCCTCCCCGCCCAGCCTCTGCCCTCCCCGCCCAGGCTCCGCCCTCCCCGCCCAGCCTCTGCCCTCCCCGCCCAGCCTCCGCCCTCCCCGCCCAGCCTCCGCCCTCCCCGCCCAGCCTCCGCCCTCCCCGCCCAGCCTCTGCCCTGCCCTCCTAGGGGCTCTGCCCTCCCTGCCTAGGGGCCTAGGTGCTGAGAAGGCCCCCCTCCGGGCTGGGGGTCTAATGGGGGCTCACAGCTCACGCAGGCCGGCGGCGGGCGTAGGGGCCCAGGCTTATGCGGCCTTTCCTGCTGCGTCTGCTCCCAGGCCCGCCTCCCTCAGGGCTCCTGCCAGGCCAGCCCTGGGCCCCGGGGAGACGGAGACTAGGGCGCGCCCGGCCCACCCTCGGCTCCTCACGTGGTGGCGTTGGGGACCTGCTGTACCCAGCCCACGTCCTTGTAGGCCGCGGTCACGTGGCTGTAGATGAGGCCGCGCAGCTTGGCCCAGGCTCTCTGCGTCTCGGGCGGGAAGTCGTTGGCAAACTCCTCGGCGATCACCTCCAGAATGACCCCCAAGAGGATCTGAGGGCGGGAGGAGGAGGGGGCGTCAACGCCTGGGTGCCCTGCCCCCCCAGCCCCCAGAACCCACACACCAGCCCCTCCATCCTGCTGCCCCTCCGTCACAGCCCAGCCAGGGGGACTGGGTGGCCCAGTGGTCACTCCCTGTCCGGGGAGCCCCCCGCCCCAGCCTGCAGGCGGCCGGGAGCAGGCGAGGGGGACACACCTTGAAGTACACGGGCTCCACCTTGTGCTTGAGGGCGTGGGCCTTGCCCACCAGGGCGAGCACGGAGGACACCCTCTCGGGGTCGTGCAGGCTCTCCACCACGGAGTTGAGGGCCCCCATGACGCGGCAGGCGTGCTTCCGCAGCTGCGGGCTGCGCTCCATCTCCAGCGGCTCCTCCATGTGCTGGAACTGGCTGAAGTACTGCTTGGCCGACGGGAAGTTCACGAAGAACCTGGGGGGGACGGGGCGATGAGGCAGGAGCGGCCCCGGGCCCCCCCCAGGCGGCCAGGACACGGGGTGCGGGCCGGGAGAGGCAGGGCCCACGCCCGCCGTTTTCAGCACCCTGAGCTGTCCCGCAGACACAGACCTCCTGTGGCTCTCTCCCCTATCCCGGGCATTCTGTGGGCCAGACTCGGCCTCACCCCGGCCTCTGCCTTCCTTGTCCTCGCCCCTTCCCAAGCCCTCACTCCCCCCAATGCGCAGCGAGGCGAGAGCTTCTCTCTCTCTCCCTCCCTCTCCCTCTCTCTCTCTCTCTCTCTCTCTCTCTCCCTCCCTCCTTCCCTCCCTCTCTCTCTCTCTCTCTCTCTCTCTCTCTCTCAGGAATGCTCGGCCAGTGTGGCCCGGCCCGTCATTTAGCCTTTGCCAGCCTCAGTGTCCTCATTGGTGAAATGGCTCCATAGTTCCTCTCGCGTCCGTGAACTGTATAGATGAAATGAGACCTGGACACTGTGAGCGGAGTCCTCACAGAGCGGGCGCGGGGCCCGGGAGCCGGCCGGCGGGCTGCTGGAGCGGGAGCCCCTTTGTGGCTGCCCCCACTCCCCGGCCTCCCAGCCGACGGGACAGACAGATCCGCCTCTGCCCGCAGTGACCAGCAGCTGGGGGGCGGGGGCACATAACCACAGAGCCGCGGAGCCCCTGATGGCGCGGCCCTGAGTGCCTTCCCGCCCTCTCGGGAGCCCGCCCGCTGCAGCACCAGGCCCTTCTCCAGCCCCTCCATGCCGTGCGTGTGTGCACATGTGTGTATGCATGTGTATGTGCACATATGTGTACGTGCCTGTGTGTGCGCACGTGTGGAATGCTCACTCTCATCACATCGCTCTCAGGCTCCAACACTGTCAGCGGCTCCTCACTGTTCACCTCCCTACCCTGGGTCCCAGCCTCTTTCAGACGTCCACCCTCAGACCTGCCCACGCCCGCGCCTCCAGCCCCATCGCACTCCCTGCCTCCGGGCAACCCCGGCCCCGCAGCCGCCCTGGGCGCTGGCAGGAGTCCCTGGGTGCCTCCCCCAGCGTCCGCTGGCCCAGCACCTGCCTCCCCGCACGGCCAGGGTGGGTGCCCGGCCACCCTTTACAGGGCTCCACAGCCCGCGGGCAGAGCGGGGCTCAGCTCCCTCTGGCTCACCCCGGGCCCCGGGCCCAGGACGCTGACAGCGGGCAGGAGGCCACAGGAGGCGCACGCAGACTCGGTGGGCACGCAGACCTAACGGGAGCCTGGAGGACGCAGGGGTCTCGGACCCGCTTCCTCAGGCTGTTTCCTGTTCTGGAGCGGCCCCGGGGTGAGCAGAGAGCTGATCATCTGCCCAAACGGCCCTCAGACCCCAGAGCTAGAGCAGAGGCAGGGGGCCGCTGGCCCGCGTCGGGAGGGACAGCACGCGGCCTGGTGGAGACGGGGAAGCCCCTCTCTGAGGCCAAGCGTGACCTCGGGCAGAGGATTCGCCGCCTCCTGTCTGCGCACGTGAGAGGGTCCCTTCCGCCCGGCACGCGCCACCTCACAGACACGCCGGTGCGGACAGCGGAGGCGCTGAGTCTCAAGACAGAAGCATCGTGCCCTGACCGGTGTGGCTCAGTGGATAGGGCGTCGGCCTGTGGACTGAAGGGTTCCGGGTTCGATTCTGGTCAGGGACATGTACATTGGTTGCGGGCACATCCCCAGTAGGGGCTGTGCAGGAGGCAGCTGATGGATGTTTCTCTCTTATCGATGTTTCTAACTCTCTATCCCTCTCCCTTCCTTTCTGTAAAAATAAATCAATAAAATATATTAAGAAAACAAACAAACAAACAAAAAACACAAAAAAACAGAAGCATCGCCATGAAGCACAGATGTGCAGACCCGGCCCTCCTGGGGCTGCGGACCCTGGGGAGTGAGAGTGCAGTGAAAAGAGTGGCTTCTATTGGCGGGGGAGAGGGGGGTGCTCGGGGGGCACAGCCTCCCCGCCTGTTCTCTCCGTTAATTCCCACGACTGAGCAGTCACTCCACCCCCTTCACCGTGAGGAGCGCCCGGGAGCACTTGCTGAGCACCTACTGTGCGAGCTCCTTCACCTGAGCTCTGCCCGGCGCTGATGGAGCTGGCGGCTGGCCAGGAGGGGGCGGCGGTCCCCGCTCGGACAGTTTCCCCCTGGCAGTGTGGGGGTGGGGAGGGGGTGGCCTGGGACCCAGGTCAGCGTCCTGCCTCAGCCCCTGATGGTGGCCCTGAGGGATGACGGTCCAGGGTCCGTGCAGGGGAGTCCAGGGCCGCGTGCTCTGCTCCTCCGTGCTGGCTGCGCTCCTGGCTCCCAGTGTTTACTCCTGACCCTCCTCCCCGCCCCCATCGGGGCCTGTGCATCCCGGAGAAGCCCCAGCCGCCGGCCCCGGGAGCCGCTCTGCTCCAGGGGCAGCGAGGCTTCGGGGGAGCCTGCCCCCGGCTTGTCTGCGTGGGGGCAGCGCCGGGGTGCTCCCTCTCCTCTCCCTGCAGGGAGTGCGGGGGGGCTGCTCACACCCCAGCAGCCTCCTCTGCCCCAGCACTGCGGCTGCTGACTCCCCTGGGGGATCAGGGCTCCTCTGCCTCAGCCCAGGGGGAGGGGGGGGAGACAGGAGGGGCTGTGACAAACCTGAGGGGCCCAGGGTGGGGGCTGCTTTGGGATACCTGAGAAGCTTACCACACCCTGCCCTTATCCCCCTATAGCGCCCCATGGGCCAGGTCCTGGGAGAGAGCGGGGGATGAAAGGGAAAAAGGCTGGTGAGGCTGGGGCTGGGCTGGGGCTGGGCTGGGGCTGGGGCTGGGGCTGGGGCTGGGGCTGGGGCTGTGGCTGTGGCTGTGGCTGGGCTGTGGCTGTGGCTGGGCTGGGGCAGGGGCTGGGCTGGGGCTGGGGCTGGGGCTGGGGCTGGGGCTGGGGCTGGGGCTGGGGCAGGGGCTGGGCTGGGGCTGGGGCTGGGGCTGGGCTGGGGCTGGGGCTGGGGCTGGCAGGGAGGGGCTGGGGCTGGGGCTGGGGCTGGGGCTGGGGCTAGGCTGGGGCTGGGGCTGGGCCTGGGGCTGGCAGGGAGGGGCTGGGGCTGGGGCTGGGGCTGGGGCTGGGCTGGGGCTGGGGCAGGGGCTGGGGCTGGCAGGGAGGGGCTGTGGCGGGGTCCGCTGGACCCTGCTCAGCACAGAGTGGGCTCCGGGGAGCGTGCCCTGGGTTGCGGGCAGGTCAGATCTCGGGCCTTCTCAGACCAACGGTGGGCCCATCTCAATGCCCAGCGCTCTGGTCAACACAGCCTGCAGCCCAGCCCTGGGCCCCTGCGAGGGTCAGGACCCGTGCAGGAGGGGTGCGGATGGGGGAAGGAGCAGGAGGGGTGCGGATGGGGGAAGGAACCTTCCCAGAGCTCAGAGCTCAGGCAGCCCAGCCCTCAGGGGCAGCGCCTTCCTCTGTGCGCCCCCATCCCTGGAGGGGGGGACCCAGGAGCCACATCTTAGACACGTCCCAAGGCCTGTCCCGGGACTGTCATTTCCTCCTGGCGATCCCTGGGTGCACCTGGCGTCCTGAGGCGGGGCGGGGGGGGGTGCCTGCACAGGGCTGAGGGCGCCCCGGGAGGCAGCTGGCTCGGTGTGCCTGTGTGGGCGCTCCCCCATGTGGATCTGCGCCTCCGAATGCCTGAGGCTCCGGGATCTGAACCCCCTCTCAGCTCCCCCTCCACCCCTGTCCCCACCACCCCTGGGCGCTGCCGAAACAGCTGCCCCGCCTCAGGACGCCTCCTCCAACTCCCCGGAGTGCTGCCTGTTCTCTCTCCTCCCAAATGTCTCCGCATTGGAACTGGAGCGCATCCGCGCGGAGCTGGGAGGTCCCAGGCTTGGGGGAGGCAGAGGGAGAGAGCGGGGCGGGCGGGGGAGAGGAGCCAGGCCCGGCCAGGACTGGGGGACAGACAGGTGGACGGACAGACAGGCTGCACTCCAGAGTCTTTCCCCAGCGAGGTCCCATCGTCAGGGGTATGACGGCCCTGCTCTGCCCCCGACTGCAGAGCTCCGCTCGGCCAGGGCCAGGGGCGGGGAGGGGGCGAGGGCACCCCAGGCCCCGCACTTGTGGGAAGTGAGCAGCGATCGGAGCTACAGTCAGCAGCGGCGAGTGGGGCTCGGGGACACTTTCTCTATAGGAACGGTGTACGCGCCAGCGTGTGTGGGTGAAGAGCAGTGTGTGTGTGAGAGTGTGTGTATGTGTGTTTGTATGTGTGAGTGTGTGTGTGAGTGTGTGTGTGTGTGAGTGTGTGTATGTGTGTGTGTGTGAGTGTGTGTGTGTGAGTGTGTGTGTGAGTGTGTGTGTGTGAGTGAGTGTGTGTGTGTGTGTGTGTGAGTGTGTGTATATGTGTGAGTGTGTGTGTATGTGTGTGTGAGTGTGTGTGTATGTGTGTGTGTGTTGGGGGAGGCCGAGGGGCCTCTCCGCCCACCTGGTGCCCTAATGACCCCTGAGCCAGACACATGGCCTCTGCCCCCAGGAGGTGGCTCAGGGTGCGGCCTGTCTCCTGTCCTGCCCCCTTCCCTCCACAGGAGCTCGCAGACATGGGGTCCGGGGGACTCTGGCTCACCTGCGCCTCACCTGGGACCCCCCGGGCGCTCCGGGGCGGGGAGGCGGGGAGGCCGGGAGGCGGGGAGGCCTGCGGCTCGGCCTCCGTTCCTCCCGGCCTCTCCCCTCTTGCCCTTTGCTCTGTCCTTCCGAGAGGCTTTACCGTCTTCAAGGGGATGAGCTGCAGAGAGTGCTCTGCTCCTCCTGGTCCCCTCGCGGGCTGAGCCTCAGTTTTCCCTTCTCTAAAATGGGGAGCCCCGCTGAGGCACCCCTCTGGGGGTGCGAGAACCCTGTCCGGAGCAGCCCAGCCGGATGCCTGGCTGAGCTCCCAGGGCAGGAGGCGGGGGACGGGGCGCCCTCCTTCATCGAGGTCCTGGTTCCCGGGAGCCCGCGCCCCGAGCCAGGGAGGCTCCGTGAGAGCTCTGCCACCCACGGCGCCCGCGCTGCTGGGACCCCCGCCGGCTGGCCCCGCCGCGCCTGGGAGCTCGGACCCGGGCCACCCGGGCCGAGCCCGCCCGCCCGAAGCCAGCCGCTGCCGCCTCCCTCCCTCCCTCCCTCCCGGCCCGACACCTACCGCACCAGGATGGCCACCCCCACGTCCTCGCAGTTGGCGTAGAGCCGGGCCCACGTCGCCTGCACCGCCGTCCTCTCCGCCTCGGACAGCTCCTCGCGCTCCCGGCGCTCGCTCTCCATCTCGCCCGGCACTTTCTCCATCGGCGGCGCCGGCGGCCTCGCTCGGCGGCGGCGGGGGGCGCGGGGCGGAGCGGGCGGCTGCGTGCGCGGCGGGCGGCGCGGGAGCGGGAGGCGCCGGAGGGAGGGAGGGAGGGAGCGTGTGTGCGCGCCGCGCGGGTGTGCGTGTGTGTGTGCGTGCGTGTCTGTGTGCGTGTCTGTGCGTATCTGTGTGTGCGTGTATGTGCGTATCTGTGTGTGTGTGTCTGCGCGTGTGTGCGCCTGTGTGTGCGTGTGTGTGTCTGTGTGTGTCTGCGCGCTGGTATATGTGCGGGGGGCGGGGGCGGGGGCCGCGGGCGGGGCGGGGATGCGGTCTGCTGGGAAAATGTTGCAAAAACAAATCCGCTCCAAACCCCCAGCCCGGCGTCCCGGGGCCGGGCCCTGCAAGGTGAGGGCCGGGCCGGGCCGTGCGGGGCGGGGCGGGGCGGGCGGCGCGGAGTTTGGCCGCGGGAGGGGCCGCGCTGGGTGGTCCCGGCGGAGGGCGGCCGGGCGCCGGGGCGGGGGCCGCCGGGAGGCGCGGGGCGGGGCGGGTCTGGGGCGCGGCGTCTCCGCTCACGCTGCGGTGGGAGTCGGGGCGCGGGCGTGTGCCCCCTTCTCGCTGCGGGGAACGGGCTGAAGTCCTACACGTCCGGGCATTGGCGGTGGGGCCGCCCGCCACGGGGTGGACGCGAGCTCCTCCGGGGCGCCCGGTCCGATCTGAGCTCCCGGGGAGGGAGGGGGCTTCTGGCCTCGCCCCCCGCGGCGCCGCCCCCAGCCCCGAGCCGGCCACGGAGGTTGGGACTGAGGTCTCCCTGCCCCAGTGCCTTCCGCAATCACCCACTTCGGGGATGGGGACTGTCAGACTGGCGCGCCAGAGGCCCTCCGTCCAGCCCCCGCCCCCATGTAACACCCATGTCGTCAGAGGGAAGTCCTGGGTGGCCTACATGGCATTGGCCCTGGTGAGCAAAGTGCGGAGAGGCAGCCGGCTGGGCACAGCGGACCCGGGAGGGTCAGGAAGGCGTGGGGAGGCCCCTGGTAGGGAGGGTCCTGGGAGGAGGGGGCACATTCTGCCCAGGGAGACGTGGGGACTGCGCCTCTGAGCGCCCCAGGGGTCCCGCCCTGCCAGCAGAGGGGGGCCAGGTCCCCGTGGAAGCCTGAGGCCAGGCTGGGCGGCTCCTCTGAACCATGTGAGGGCATCCATCCGGTGTGTCCAGTCCCCCCGCCCCCAGGCTCCCTGTGACCCCGCCTCCCAAGCCCTCATCCCACCGCTCAAGGACTGCCAGAGGCCGGCTCCCTCTTCAGCCTCATGTTTATCTGAAAACGCGCACTTCCGAGCAGACGGCCCCCCTGGGACCTCAGGCTCCGGCTCCTTCCTGCAGTCCCGGCGGCCGGGGGCAGGGGCCTCGGACACGGCTCCATCTCAGCGGAGGGAGGATAGAAAATCTGGCTTCATCTAGGAGAGGGTGTGGGCTCAGTGTCTTATCACCACTCTCGGATCCAGGTCCCCCTGCACCCCGTCTGGGCCAAGACCGAGCGCACTGCCCTGGGCCACCCCCAAACCCATGACCGTTTCCCAGAGCCAGTTCGGCGGCCTTCCCAGCGGCCGCCCAAGAAGTTCCGCCGGGATGTGGAAAGCGAGTAGAAGAATTGCTTATTTTTATCTCTTATCTTCTAAAAAAAATACATTTTTAAAAAAATATATATTTTATTGATATTTTACAGAGAGGAAGGGAGAGAGATAGAGAGCTAGAAACATCAATGAGAGAGAAACATCGACCAGCTGCCTCCTGCACACCCCCCACCGAGGATGTGCCCGCAACCAAGGCACATGCCCCTGACCGGAATTGAACCTGGGACCTTTCAGTCCGCAGACCAACGCTCTACCACTGAGCCAAACCAGTTTCGGCAAAAAATACATATTTTGAGAGGAAGGGAGAGGAGTGAGAGAAGCATCGGTGATGAGAGGGAATCATGGACCGGCTGCCTCCTGCACGCCCCGCACTGGGGGTCGAACCCACAACCCGGGCCTGTGCCCTGACCAGGAATCCAACTGTGACCTCCTGGTTCCTGGGTCAACGCTCCACCACGGGGCCATGCTGGCGGGGCTGTTTGTACCTCAATCTTCACATGTTTTACGTGTGTCTGTGGCGCAGGACGTGTGTGCACAGCAGCACGTATACCATCCGTGAGCGGATGCACAGATCTATTCCGGGAGCACACGCTTACATCCCGCCGTCCTTACTGAAGAGCCGCTGGAGGGAACTGCCTGGAGGGTGGGACGGAGCCACTGAGCCGGCCTCTGCTCGCTGGCCTCTGTCTTTCCGGCTTCGTGTGCTATCCCTCCCCTGGGCGCCCCCGGCAGCTGTATCACCGCCCTCTGCCTCTTACCTTCCGGTTGCTGGAACCTTGGCGTTCAGGCCTCTGGCAGGGCCTCGGGTCTGAGGACCACCCTTCCCCGAGCGCCTGCACATGCAGAGCCCCGACCCGCTGGGCAGCTTCCCGCGCTCCCAGCTCCCAGCATGCCCGGTGGTCACTCTATGATGGTGACTGCTCACCTTAGTGCCCTGGTCGGCAAACTCGTTAGTCCGCAGAGCCAAATACCAACAGGACAAGGATGGACATTTCTTTGGAGAGCCACATTTTTTAAACTTAAACTTCTAACGCCACTTCTTCATAATAGACTCGCCCAGGCAGAGCCACACTCAAGGTGCCAAAGAGCCGCATGTGGCTTGCGAGCCGCAGTTTGCCCACCATGGCTTTAGTGCATTGGTCTGCACTACCCCTGCCTGGAGGGCCAGGCCCACGTCTAGTCCGTCTAGAGCAGTGTTTCCCAAACTTCTCTCATGATGAGAATCACCTGGTGGAGTTGTTAAAACACAGATTCCTGAATCCCAACTAAGAAGTGCTAAACTAGAATTTTTGGGAACATATAGGTAAAATTGTATACTTAACTTAGTTTCTTAGTTGGGATTCAGGAATCTGTAGTTTAACAACTCCACCAGGTGATTCTCATCATGAGAGAAGTTTGGGAAACACTGGTCTAGAGCCAGAACAGACCGAGGCCTATTTCCCGGGCACGGGTGTGGGGGTGGGGGTGGGAGGGGGGGGGCAGCGGGGCCCAGGGAGGGTAATCATCTGCACAAGGTCAGGCCTGCTGACCCAGTAATCAGCTTGAGCCTCCTAATCCATCACAGCAGGAACGTAGGCGGCACGGCAGGGGCTTGGGAGCCGGCAGGGGCCATCTTGGCCTCCTTGGCAGACTCGGCCCCGAGGGGATGGGGCAGCCGAGCCATGTGCACCACCCTCCTCCTGCTCAGCACCTTGGCTATGCTCTGGCGCCGACGCTTTGCCACCCGGGTCCAACCGTGAGAAACCGACTGGGCCATGGGCTGAGCTGGAGGGGGACAGGGCTGCCCGGACCTCTGCAGGGAGGGGGGGGGGCGCTCCAGGGGTTTGCAGGGACTTCTCAGGAGGCGCCCCCATCAGAGTAGGGGACTTGAGCTCTTCAGAGACATTGGCTGCCAGCACCTCCGGCCAGTCCCACAGCCCCGGGTGGCCAGGCCCCGCGGAGGAGCGGGAGAGGGGTCTGGCTCTGGCCCACAGCTCTTGCCGCCTGCCCTCCCCTCCCGCAGAGAGCCGGGCGAAGTGGACAGGGCAGCCCTGGGCAGCAGCCTGGACGCAGACACCCGGTCCCGCGGCAGGTAAGGCAGAGAGTCTGGGGCGGAGGAGGGTGCCGTCCTGTCCCCTGACCCTGTCCCCCGGGAGGTACAGGGGTGCACTGTGAGCTGGGCCCTGCGCCCTGGTGCCTGGTGGGCAGGCTCCACGCCTGTGTTCTCCAGCCTGTCCTGGGCCAGAGCGGCTCTGCCCTGCTGGTCCGGGGGTGCGGGTGGTCCCATCCCTTCGTCCCGGTAGGATGCTCAGGGGGACCGGAGAGAGGGATGAGGCCGCTCTGCGGGCAGCCCTCCCAGCCCGCCCTCCCGGCCCCGCCCAGCGCCGGCGGCTCCGCGGCAGGATTGGCGGGCCAGCCACCAATAGGAGGCGCAGGAGGCGCATGACATCACCAGCTCTGCGTGTCATTGGCTGGGCAGCCCCGCCGGCAGGACGCTGTCTCCGGTGGCCACAAAGTGAACTCCGCCCGGGGCAGAAGTCATGTGGCCTTTCCAGGGGGTGAAGTTGGGGAACTTTGGACTTCTCCTTCCCTGGGTGACGGTGTCCTTTGCTGAGAGGGGCTCCCAGGCCCAACAAAACACAGAAAAACCAACCAATGTTTATGAAGAACATTCTAGTGCGGAGACGTCTGCAGAGTTCGTTCTTCCTGCAGAAGCAGGAGCTGCCCTGTCACAGCCGCTCTCCCTCCTCCTGGGGCCAAGGCCTGGGGCCCTGGGAAGGTGTCTCTCAGGGCTCAGGCGGCTGTGACAGCAGCATGCCTGTGCCAGGTCCCTTTCGGGCTGAGGAACCTGCCTGCCGAGCGCCCCTTGGAGGTAGTGCGAGCCCAGAGGCCTGGTCTTCGGGTCCGATTCCCCAGGTTCCAGTGTCATGAGCCACTGCCATCTCATCTGAAAACTGCGCCCTAGGAGCAGAGGCACAGAGCAGACCTTGCTGGGAGTCCCTCTCAGATCTGTCTCTGAGGATGGTCCCTCGGGGGCCCAGGAGACTCTGGCCGACAGGATGCCGTGAGCAGCGTGAGGGGCACCCCCTGTACTTCAGGGGGTGAGAGGGAGGAGAGCATCCTGATAAGCCGTTGGCCACCGGAGTCAGGCGACCGAGGTTGAGTCTGGATGTGATGCCTGCTCGCCTGCCAGCCCTATTGTCACCCACCAGTAACAGCCTGGAGTCTCAACACTCTTCCTCTGTTAGCACAGCCCCAAGCTGTGGGGGGTTCCGTGGGGAAATTCCGGTGAAATACGCATCTCGGAGCCAGGCGCAGAGTCGTGCTGGGTAAATGGCAGCCCTCCCTCCCTCACCCCGCAGAGGTCCGGGCAGCCCCTGCCCCCCTCCAGCTCGGCCACACAATTTCTCCCCCCCAAACCCTAGAATCTCCCCTCCAGCTGCCCGGGGCCCAGGCATGGTTCAGGCAGCTTTGTCCTCCGGTGGGGGAGCGTCTTTCCCTCTCAGCCCACTCAGTCTCCGCTGTGTGCGAGACCTCTCTCCAGGCGGACAGCCTTCCTCTCCGGGCAGAGCAGGCGCCCGTAGAACCTGCTACAGGAGTTAACGTTCGGCCCGCGGCCCCCCCCCCCCTGCCCAGAGCCCTGCTCAGCCAGCCCCGGCAAGGACAGGCTCCCGGCTCCCGCGCCCGCACGGGCAGGAGCTCTGAGCCGGGCTGTGCGGGGATGGACCGCGCCAGCGGCGGCCTGGGGGCTGGTCAGGGTGTGGGCTGGGACCACGGCAGCTCTTGTGCTGCCGCGTCAACTGTATTCTCTTCCCAACACCGATTAAAGAGTCAAAAAGATGGTGGGGTGAGTCACTAGGCATGGGGTGTGAGGAAGCGGAAGGCCGGAAACCTGGGAAGGAGCCTCACCCCTGCACCCCGACTCCCAAGCTGTCCTCTGTTCAGGGAGAAGCCTGTGGAGTGAGGTCTCACCTCCTCAGGTGCAGCTCAGCCCCAGCGAGTGGGACCAGCTGGCCCAGCAGGTAGGCGGGGCCACGAGCCCTGGAAGGCAGAGGGCAGAGGGCAGAGGGCAGAGGGCAGAGGGCGGGGCTGGGGACTAGGAAGGAAGGATGTGCAGGGCCTGGCCCTGTGGGACAAGTGGGCCCGCTCTAGCTCTGGGTCACAGACGGGCTGAGAGTCGGCAGGTGCACTCCTTCCATCAGCTTCTACCATGAGTCTGTGTGTTCGCTGCCAGGGGCCAAGTGTTAGCTGTAAGAGCACCACATGCATCATTTATTTTATTTTATTATTATTTTTATCAATTTCAGAGAGTAAGGGAGAGGGATAGACAGAAACATCAATGATGAGAGAGAGTCACAGATCAGTGGTCTCCTCCTCGCCCCCCATAGGGGATGGAGCCTGCAACCCAGGCGTGTGCCCTGACTGGGAATCGAACTGTGACCTCCTGGCTCATAGGTCGACGCTCAACACTGAGCCAGGCCAGCCAGGCCATCTCGTGGGTCTTGGCAGGTTTCCCAGGGTTGGGGAGGGGCAGTGGCCGTGCTGCGGGCCTCTCGGGGGAGGGCTGCCCGCCTGGGCGCCGGAGGAAGGGCGATCTGGTTGGGTGTCTGCAGCTCAGGTCCCGTGAGCCCCTCCCCAGAAGGATGCTGTGGGGGAAGCAGCCGCAGGTGGGGAGGGGAAGAATGAGAAAAGGCAGCAACTGAGAAGGTAGGCCCTCCCTCTGAGCCTGGCCCCCCATCCTCACCGCTCCCCAGGCCCTGGCTGTGCACGTCCAGAGGCCGGCCTCCCTCTGAGCTCCTGGGCACCTCACCTCGGAGGCAGGCCCAGAGGGAGGGACTCAGAGGGCCCACGAGGTTAACCCCGCAGCCCAGCAGGGGCAGGAACTGGGGAGTGGGAGACTTTACCAAGCAAGGGGTTCCCATTTATTCTCTGCTCTACTCCTGCGAGAACCCGGAGGCCGGTCCTGCATCCCCGCATCTGAGAAATGAGGACACACAGAGGCTAGCTGGTTTGCCCACATGGCCTCGCTGGTAAGTGGGGGACCCGGGGCCCCCATGGAGGCTGCACGGACCTCCCTGGAAGCGCTGGGAGTTCACAGCTGCGGGGGGCGGGGGTGTCCCAGCCTGGCCGCCTCCCTGGCTCAGGAGCTCCATGGTAACCCTCAGCCGGGGTCCAGGCTGAGCGGTGGCTCTCCCTCCTGGTGGCATTGGCCTCTCCCGGTCCCCAGCGCTCACCCTGCCACCGGCTGTGCCGCTGAAGTGATCAGTGAGACGGCCAGTTGGCTTCGTGACCTGCGTGCCTGCAGCTAGCCGGCAGCCGCCCCGGCCTGGCCCGTGTTTTCTGAGTGTGTACACGTGTGCGCATGTTCCAAATGGGCAGTAGCGTGTGGGGAGGGGAAAGCATGACACTTGTTTTTGTGGCCGACTGACTGCTCAGCGCCTGGAGCTGCCAGGGCCCCCCCGCCCCGCTGCTCTGCCATTTCTCTCCTCCCAGTCCTGCTGATCCCGAGCAGAGATAAAAGCGGATTTCCGCTCCTGCTCCCCGGGATCCGGGTGCAGACCCTGCAGGCAGCTGCTCCCCACCGGCTGCAGAGCCCAGAGCCGTCCATCTTCCACAGCCCTCCTCCGCGCTCCCCCCCCCCACTGCCCCTGCACGCCTCTCTCCCCATCCAGCTGCTGGGCCCACCCAGGAAGCAGAGGGGAGATGGAGGGGGTCTCTGGACAGCAGCACCCCGCCTCTGAAGGGGAGGAAGGGAAGGGGGAGCCGGAGGGGACCATGTGAAGCCCCGGGGAGGGGCTGCTGGCCTGCAGGGGGCCTGGCGCCTCTGGTGGAGGGGCAGGTGCTCTGTGCTGGGACCACGTCAGGGCCCCGCTGCCCACCTGACAGGGGCTGCAGGTTCCAGCCACCGTGTGGGTGCCTGTCTGCCTGTCTTCCTCCGGAGGCAGGGCCCTGTGACAAGCTGTCAGGCTGAGGGCCAGAGGGCACTGTTCCCAGACAGTCTGGGCTCCTGGCCGTTCTCACATCCTCTCTCTAGTCCACGTGCCACGTCCCTGTCACTCCGTCCTCGCCTCGCTCCCTGCTGTTTCCGAGTTGCCTGTCTCCTTCCCCGGGTCTGAGGGACTGGCCGACAAGGTCAGCGGGCTGTGCCGGGCTGGCTCCCAGCCAGGGACACCCCTTGCAGCACTCAGGGCGGCTCAGGAGACGTGGCTCCTCCAGAGACCCACTCCGGAGGGAGGGAAGGACCGAGAGGAAGGGGCTGGGGCCGTGGGGGCTCTGGCTGCGGAGTGGGGGCGGGGTGGGGGGGAGGCCACGTGGGCCGGGAGGGATGGCTGTCCCCCGGGATGCAGGCTGATGTGGGGGAGCAGGTTGTTTACGCCTTTCCCCACACCCAGCCCACGCTCCTCCTGATTCCTGGCCCCCCAGCCCGGGCTGCCTGCACAGTCTGCCCCGAAAGCAGCTGCCCTGGGCCTCGGACCCTCTGCACAAGGTGCCGGCCCGATCACCCTTTCCTGGCCCACTGTCTCCGTCCCAGGGGCTGGGGTGAAGCCCACGGCCCCGCCGGACACCATGTCCCCCAGGCTGACGGCTCCTCCCCCCACTTCCTGGAAGAGCCGCTGCTTGGAAAGCCCAGGCCTGGGAGACACCGTCACCGTCCCCGGAGGGAGGGACCGAGGGCAGGGGAGCCGCTGAGCGCGGCGGGCCACCCCGGTCCGGCTCAGGAGCGGCTGTGCGGTTCCAGAGTGAAGTGTGCGGCACGCTGCGTTCCACGCGGGAGCTGGGTGCTTGTTTGTGGCCGTCCGTCACTGAGCTACTCGTCAGTTCAGAACAATCCTGGCTCCCAACAGCCAGTCCTCATCCCCTGCCCTCACTCCTGCCCCGTCTCTCCGCACACACAGTACCTGGGCGGGGAGGGAGGGTTCTGGGGGGGCTGACATAAATGAGAGGACAGCAGAGGGAGCACTGCTGGCTGGGGGCCTAGGAAGGCCGGAGGTGAGACACCGGGAGCCTCATGCCCACCTCCCGTGGGGTCCTGGCTGGACACCTCCCGCCGTTGGCTCTGCTTCCAGCCACGAGTCTCAATCTGCGGAGACAGGAGGTGGCTGTCCTGTCGCTTTCCGTCCTCCATCTGGACGCTCACCTCTCTGTCCTCTCCGATGCCAATCCCAGCCGGCGGAGCCCAGTGGCAGGGCGGGCTGCTCCTGGCTGCCGAATGAGATGCATTCTAGAAGCAGAGCCAGTGGCCGGGAGGGGGACTCAGGGCGCTGCAGTCTGCCCTGGAAGACGCCCGGGGGCTGAGGGGGGGGCGGGCGCAGCGCTGCTGTCCTGTCACCCAGCGTGCAGATGCCTCCCGGGAGCACCTGCCCATCCCGAACGTGTGCTGTGTGGAAGCGGGCAGCGTGGTCCCGGAGGAGGGTACAGAGAGGCGCCGGCCGGAGATGAGGTGGGCACGGCCTTCCTGCGGCCGCTGGCTGGCATGGGGGCAGGCTGCCCGCTGGCCGCAGGCTCCAGGGCCTCCGCTGGAGGAAAGTCACGCTGCTTTGGGGGCCTCAGAGGGGAATGGCCGGCGGCTGGCACTGGGCCCACGGTAATGCAGCAGTAATGATGCACTAACGTGAGTAAGAATGGCTCACGTGTCTCAAACGCTGGTGAGCTGGGCATGGTGGCTGGTGAGCTGGGCACGGTGCCCAGGGCTGTATCGGAGCCTCGTCTTGTTGGTGAGGCAGGAACCGAGGTCTCTGCCCCCACCCGTAAGGGCAGAGTCTGCCCCAGGTCACCCCAGCCAGGGGGAGCAGGACTTGCACCAGCACCCTGATGCCAGAGCTTGGAGCTGTGGGACACAGGCCCTGAGTCCAGAGCCTGTGTGACCTGTGGCCGGGCGCGGGGATGAGCGGTGGCCCCGCCCTGTGACGCCTTTGCAGGTGTTTGCCAGGCCCCTCCCATGGCTCTCTCCCCGGGACCCTGTCACTCAGGGCGGACCAGACAGGCCATGAGGACTGGTCCTCGCCTGCCAGGGAGGGGGCGAGGGAGCTGCTGCTCCAGGCTCTTCCTCAGGGATGACAGACAGTGAGGTCACCGCTCAGCCGCTCAGCCGTGGCGCCTGCTCCCCCTCGGGGGTGGGAGAGGGAGCTGGAGGAGGGAGGGTTTGTTTTGGGTTCTGTGGGGGGAGGGTGCAGAGTGTGGGGACCAAGAGGGACCCAAGGACTCAAGGGGGACCCGAGGACGTGAGCTGGAGAGAGTGCCTGTGCCCATGACCGCAGGCCCTCTCTGTGGGACAAGCATGCCCCCTGGTGGGGTACTGCTGAGGGCGGCGGAGAGCATTTAAGATCTGCTGAGGAGCTAGGACCCATGAGCCTGGGTAGGAATGGTCAGTCCCGTCTACGTGAACACACACACATGCTTTATACTACAGGCAGGAGCCAGCTGACATAAGCATTAAAAAATATACATTTCAATTATTCCACTGGGCCCTCCGGTTAGCACAGCAGTGAGATCCCCACCCAGAACACCCAACTCCGCCCGCCCCGCAGCTGGCTGGTTGGGACCCTGCCCTCTCTGGCCCTCGGTGCCCCCTCTGATAAGCATGTGTGAGCCGGTGTGCTGTGCCGGGGATGTCAGGACTAATGACCGTCCTCGGGAAGACACCCGGAAGTGACATGAAGGGAAGGGGGGGGCCTCTGGGGCCCTCAGAGCCCCCCAATCACAGAGGACAGTGGGTCGCACCCGGAGGTGCTCACCAAGACTCGCCTATGCATGAGCATTTCGGAGCGCCCGTGTGCCAGTGCTGTGGGCACAAGAGGGATTCCAGCGCCTTCCACGGACAAGCACAACACTGGGCACAACGTAAGCACACCTTCGCCCACAGGCAGCAGCCGGAAGGTGACCCCGGACCCTCAGCGCCTGCCTCCGACGGCACGGCCTGTGGCTCGGGGAGGGAAGCCAGGCTGCCACAGGAGGTGAGCTCTGCTCTCGGGCGGCGTGGCGTCCCCAGATGGGCACACAGGTGCCATGAAGGCGATTCGCCGGGGAAAGGGAAGGCCCCTGCGCAGACCACAGGAAGCACTGACCAAAGAGGAAAAATGGACACACTGGACTCAGCCAAAATTCTCCGAAAGACTGTGAGGAAATACCTGCCAAGCAGATAGCTGAGGAAGGACCTCGATCCAAAATAGAGAGAGAAAGGTTACAATTTAACATGAGTAAGACAGCCCATCAAAAGGGGGAGGGTCTTAATAGACACGTCACACAAAAAGTATTCATATGGCCAATCCACACAGAAAGATGTTTGACATGATGGGTCATCAGAGAAATGCAAATCCAAAACTTGAGATACTACTAATTTCAACCACCAAAGTGGTTAAGATGAAAGACTGGCCACGTAGGTGTTGGCGAGGGTGTGGACAACTGTCACATCTGCTTGGGAAACAAAGCCCTCAGCAGTTTCCTGTGAAGTTATCCGTGAGGAATGAAGACTCGTGTTCACAAAAGGGCTGATGCAAAAAAACGTTCTCAGCAGCTTTCTTAATAATCGCTGCAAGCTGGAAGCTGGAAGCCACCCAGAAACAAGGGAGCAGATAAGAACAGTGGTATGTTCATATAATGGGATAGCAGTCAGCAATGGAAAGGAAATGAACTCCTGACGCAAGCCACAACG
Organism: Pipistrellus hanaki; assembly: GCF_964339955.1. Classification (NCBI taxonomy): domain Eukaryota; kingdom Metazoa; phylum Chordata; class Mammalia; order Chiroptera; family Vespertilionidae; genus Pipistrellus; species Pipistrellus hanaki. The sequence continues at coordinate 2,148,128 of NC_140518.1, read as the reverse complement.
TGGATAATTGAGAGAAGCCAGACATAAAAGAATACCCGCTGTACGAATCCATTTGTATGAAATTCTAGAACAGGCCAAACTAATTCATAATGACAGGAAGCAGACCAGCGGTTGCCTGGAAACGGAGACTGGCCGCAAAAATGGTATGAAGGTGCTCTCTGGAGTGATGACATGTCCTAGATGGTGACTGGGGTTGGGGTTATGTGGGTGCATACGTTTATTGGATTATTGAACTGTACACTGTAAATAGATGCAATGGTATGTAATAAAGATGAGTTAAAAAGAAGCAACACAAGAATGAAGACCTGATCCTTGTCTAGTGGAAAAGTCAGATTTGGAAACAATCATAAGAGAGTGAATATTTAAAAAAGTATGTTCAGCCCTAGCTGGTTTGGCTCAGTGGATAGATCGTTGGCCTGTAGACTGAAGGGTCCCGGGTTCGATTCTGGTTAAGGGCAAATGCCCAGATTTTGGGCTTAATCCCCAGTATGGAGCTTTCAGGAGGCAGCCGAACGATGATTCTCTCTCATCATTGATGTTTTTATCTTTCTCTCCCTCTCCCTTCCTCTCTGAAATCAACAAAACTATATTAAAAAAGAAGCACGTTCAAATCACAAGAGTCCTGTTTCTTGCCCGAGTCCCATGTGCCGGGCCCGTGCTGGGTGCTTCCTGGGCACAATCCTAAGAGTCTTCTCCGTGTGTGAGATGGAGGAAGAACAGCTGCCGATGCCAACCAGCAGTGCCTGCCGTGCCAGTGCCCCATGTAAGCAGCCAGCTGCTCGGGATGTGCCTACCCTCCTCATGGTCTTACTAATAGAATGAAAGACCCTCTCCAGGTCAAGAAATGAATGTATGCCAAAGACTGCTTTCTATTTCTGTGGGTTTCTGATACCATGTTTGTTTGTTTGTTTGTTTGTTTTTACAGAGGGAGAGGGAGAGTTAGAAACATCAATGAGAGAGAAACATCAATCAGCTGCCTCCTGTGCGCCCCCTACTGGGGATGTGCCCTTGACCGGAATCAAACCTGGGACCCTTGAGTCCGCAGGCCCACGCTCTATCCACTGAGCAAACCGGTTAGGGCGGGACATCATGTCTTAAACCCGGCCAGTGAAGGGGACTCAGTGAGCTGCCCACATGACCACAGCAGCCACCTGACTAGGTTTCTCCTCTGCACTCAGAGAGGACTCCTGCCCTGTGATCTACTTGTCACTCAGCTGTGCGGCTCTTTCCACGTCAATAAACATAGACCCTTACTACGGAGAGCAATAGCTGGGTAATAATTCCACCAGACGTAAAACTCCCCCCTCCTGGTACTGGGTGCCATGAAATCCAGCAGCATGAACACTTGGTCTCAACAGCTCTGAGCCCTTGCTTACATTCGGACATATTCTTTATATATATATTGAGTTTTTACAGAGAGGAAGAGAGAGGGATGGAAAGCTAGAAACATCGATGAGAGAGAGACATTGATCAGCTGCCTCTTGCACACCCCCTACTGGGGATGTGCCCGCAACCAAAGTACATGCCCTTGACCGGAATCAAACCTGGGACCTTTAAGTCTGCAGGCCGACGCTCTATCCACTGAGCCAAACCGGTTTCAGCCCTTTTTTTTTTTTTTTTTTAAATAAATATTTTTATTGATTTCAGAGAGGAAGGGAGAAACATCAGTGATGAGAATCATTGATCGGCCCCCCTACTGGGGACTGATCCTGCAACCCAGGCATGTGCCCTGACCGGGAATTGAACTGTGATATCATGGTTCATTCTGAGGCTCAATCATTGAGCCACACGAGCGGGGCCGAGTTTCCTCTTTAAGTCTGAAATGAAAGGGGCTTAGTTTGCAGGGAGAGAGAACCCATTCTTTCTCCCAGTATGAGACAAAATAATGTCTTTAAGGGTAAGGCAGAGAAACGCAACAACCAATTTCACAAGATAGAGGTTACTGCTGAGTTAATGATTATTTGTTCAGTTCTTACTGGGAGCAAAGGCAGCTGAATAGCAAGTAGGCACTTTGAGGACATTAAAAAAGGGAAAAAATGGTAATTAAAAAAAAAGACTTCTCCTGCCTCACAGGCCTCGTAATCAAATTAAGGGAGTCAAATGTAAACAGATGCGGAAACCTGAAAACAAGCACCTGGGACATATTACCGCTCCAACGCATTAGCAGGCATTACGGTGCACAGAATAATCCAGACGAAATACCTCGGGGCAGAGCTGAAGAGCGGCGGAGGAGGGGAGAGAGCAATGCAGAAGGGGCTCCCTGGTCTTGCACATTTAACCTGATTCCCAGATGCGCGTGGATTCTGGCCCTGGCTCCAGTTGTTGTGTTACCCTATTGTCTGCTTCAAAAATGAGGGCAAACATTCAGAAGTACCGGTGGGTGTCACATTATTCTCCGTTCTTTTTCAAAATGTAATTATTTTTCCTTCTCGATATTGGCAGCGGGGACCCATAGCGCCTGGCTTCAGGGGAATTCAGAGCAGCCCGGCCCCTGGCTCTCGGGCGCCCCCTGCCGCCCGAGCCTCACCGCGCTCGCCCCAACTTTAAAAGCAGCTGATCGGGGCGTGGGACAATTCTCTGGGATCTTTCCCTCCCCTTCCCTAAAGCAACCAACCACCCCAAGTGACCCCTCCCCGCCCCGGCCGAAATCCACAGGAGGATTTAGATGAGATCCAGCCGTGCCTCAGTTTCCTCACGGGTCCCCCTCGTGAGGCCCCCTCCAACTTTCTGCGTCCATCACCGCCCCCCAGCCCTCCAGCCTCAGTAGCCAAAGCGACCGTCTATCTTCCTTTCCACTCGGCGGTAACTTCATACATAGATCAAGCCTCCCACCCCCAGGCCCTCTGCTGCCCCTGGTGGTGGCCACCATCTTAACCCTGGCTCCAGGGTCGCGCCCAAAACGCGGCCACCCACAGCGGCCGTGGTTTTAGACTACGTTTCCCATGAGCCCTTTCTCAACATCGCGATAACTCCAGCGAGACTGCCGAGAAGACTTGCGCGCAGGCGCGGCCCCGCCCTCCTCCTCCTCGAGGTCGGCCGCGTGGCTGGCGGTCATGGCTGCTCCCGAGCGGGCCCGGGTCGGCGAGCAGCCTCGGGCCTCAGGCCTTTGGCGATGGTAAGACTGCGGGAGCGGGGACACGGGTCTTCTGTGGGCGCTAGCACACTTGGCCTCCCTTTTTCACAGGCGCAATGGTGACGCCAGCCCTGGCTGGTTTGGCTCAGAGGGTAGAGCGTCGGCCTGCGGACCGAGGGGTCCCAGGTTCAGGTCCAGCCAAGGGCACCTGCCGGGGTTGCAGGCTCGATCCCCCACAGTGGGGGCCAATCAGTGGTTCCCTCTCTCTCATCATTGATGTTTCTCTCTATCCTTCTCCCTTCCTCCCTAAAGTTAATTTTAAGACAAATAAAAAAAGAAAATGGTGACGCCCAACCTCTCCTCCTCCTCACAGGGTGGTTGGGAGGATTAGCTAAGATACTGGAAGGGAAAACGCTTTCCAAACGGCGCGCGGTTTCGCGGTTGGAGGGAGAGGGCTGGGGTCCGCCTTCGGCGGGAAGGGCGCCTCCGCGCGGCCGCCTGTGGGCTGAGCTTCGGGCCCCGCGGGGTCCCTGGTCCGCCCGAGGCGGCCGGCCGTGGCAGGTGTTAATCCGCGTCGCGAGTGTGAACGCCCGAACCCCTGCGGCCCCCCGGAGAGCCCTGAGAGCCGCCCCCGTCGGTTTCTACGGAATTCTGCGTTTGGAAATGAGCGGGCCTGGAGGTTTTGGAAAGCCGCCTTCTTACACAGTTCCTCACACGGTCACCTTTTCCTTCCCCGCAGGCCTGCCTTGAGCATCTGCAGAGACGGAAGCGGACGTGCAGGTTGAAGCCCGAGAGGAATGAATGGAGCCCCGAAGTGAGAAGGATGGCCGGGTGCGGGCGGGGTCGGGGTGGGTCCCAGCAGTGAGGAAGCCGGGCCGGTGTGAAGGCCTGGCACATGCAGCGGTCAAATACGCCGCCTCGTACTTTATTCTGAAGAAACTTCAGAATAGGTCCATTCTGTGACACCTGTTGGCATAAATCCGGAAGTGAGGGGTCTGTGCCAGTGTGGTTGGGAGGCCGCTAGGTGTCGCTGTTTGAAACCATTGCGTAGGCATTGTGTGATCTGCAAACTCAGTCAACAGCCAGATATTGAGTACAACGATTGAAATTTCCTTTGAGAGCCAAATTTTTAAACTTATCCTAACACCATTTATTCAAAATAGACTCGCCCAAGCCGTGGTATTTTGTGGAAGAGTCACACTCAAGGGGCCAAAGAGTCGGATGTGGCTCGTGAGTCGCAGTTTGCCGACCACCGGTGTAGGGGGTGAAAGGGAGCCTTGGATAGGAGTGGGCTGCTATCTGCGGTTTAGAAGGGTTGGCTACAGCCTGAGCTGAGGATGGTTTAACGCACATGTGTCAAACACAAGGCCCGCGGGCCAAATCCAGCCCGCCAGGCCTTGCAATGTGGCCCGCACCGCGCTGTCATCACTGCACTCTGCTGTCAGTTTATGACATTGTCAGTTTATGACTGTTCAGTAAACCATTCGGCCCGCGATTTAGGCTGGATTTTAGATTTTGGCCCCTTCTCTGATTGAGTTCGACACCCCTAGTTTAACGTTATCCCTGTCGGAAAGGCCCTCCTTGGTGAAGAGTTCTGACTTGCTGAGGCTCAGCTGTGTGAATGCGTCTTGAGAACAAACACCATTGTTTCTAGTGGGATGAGAAATATGTTACCCGCACTTCTCCTTCAGGTTCAAGATGTGGGCTGTGGACTGAGAAAAGTCACGTGAAGACCATCATTTTCAGATGTTGAGTGTAAGGATCTTCGTGATGGAAACTTCTATAAATGGTGAGATTTTTAGCTCTTTCACCGAGATGTGGGGGTCTTTCCGGATTGTTACTGCTGGGCTAAGGGGAGTAAGTACCGTGTTTCTCCGAAAATAAGACCTAGCGCATGGAAAGATAAGACATCCCCTGAAAATAAGACCTAGCGCATCTTTGGGAGCAAAAATTAATATAAGACACTGTCTTATTTTCGGGGAAACAGGGTAGTAAGGATCTCTGTGCTAGGCTCCTCGCCAAGCTGTCTCACGCACAGCATTGTTTCAGCTGTTGTGAGGATTCGATTAGACCGTGGTTCTCAGCTGGGGGCAGGCGGTGTGGCTGGGATCTGGTGGGGGCTGCTCAGTGGTTTACAAAGCACAGGACAGCTCCCGCACAAAAGAACTGTCCCCCCAGAAGGTCAGTAGAGCTGAGATTGTAACCCTGTATCGGACCAACGTGAGTGATTTGAGCTCTAGCCTGGCCAGGTGCCAGATAGCCGCACAGAGCCTTATTCACTCATTTGTAAAACAGGGTCAGGTGTTTCTCAGCCCTGTGTGTGCGTCAGAATCACTTACGATGTTACACTGTACACATTCCTGGACACCCCCCCCCCCCCAAGCCATGGATGCGGGGGCCCAAGAACCGGGTGTGGCGGTGTGGGAGCAGGCACCAAGGGATAGGTGATCGGATCTGCTTTTAGCTGGGATTTTTATTACAGCAAGATTAGGACTGGCTATTTTTAACCAGCTCACAGGCGGATCCGTAATCCCGTCTTAAAAAACAGCCACTTGCCTGTACTGCACAGAGATGAGTGAAAAACAGCTTTTCATTAATTCTTGGCCTCAGGCACTGTTAATGCTGCGGAAGGAGTGATCTGCACTTGACTGTGACACGTGAAAGACTAGGCTATACACACACACACACACCCCTCGTCTGTAAGACAGCGGGGCTGAGGGAGACTCTGCCTTTCAAAGGGTAGGAACTGCCCTGGCCGGTCTGGCTCATTGGATAGAGCGTTGGCCCTCAGACCAAATGGTCTCGGGCTCGACTCCTAGTCAAGGGCACGTACCTTGGTTGTAGGCTCGATCTGCAGCCCGAGGTGCATGCAGGAGGCAACCACTCAACCTGTCACTCCTCTCATTGATGTTTCTCTCCTCCCCTCCTCCTTTCCACCCTAAAAATCAATGGAAGAAGGTCCTCAGGGGAGGGTTATCAAAAAATAAAGGTTATGAACTGTCAGTGTGTCAGGTCTGGACACGGTCCGTCCAGCACTAGATAGGGTCAGTGTTTGCCCTTGAGGGAAAGGACCCTCTAACACAGTAGGTGTGGTTGGATGAGTGCTCATGAGGGGAGTACAGCAGTTCGATAAGAAAGCACTAGTTTGCATGTGCTGTGGTGGGAGCTGAGTCCATGATGATGTGTTATCCCTGTCTGAAGGCCAAAAAGGCCTTTCAGTGTGGAATGTGGTTGTCTGAGACTCAGTTTCCCAAGTTCCTTATAGATAATTTGTGCCTGGTTTGAAAGTGAGTGGCCAGAGAGGTACCTGCGTATTCTTGAGCCGGTTTTCTTTGCAATTTCTCCCTGCCAGGCCAGTCCAGCTTGGTTTCGGACCGAAACAGACCCTCCAGGAGAAGCCTCTGAGCGGCAGTAAGTAGCCCCGGGACCGCGGCCCTGGGCCTGCCGGGCTTGGGGTTCTGTGAGGGGCTGGAAGGACTGACACAGGCTTGTCTTCTCCGTCAGATGCTGCAGGGTGAGGCACAGAACTGAATGCTGTGCCCGAAGCAAGTGAGACGGTTCCTCCCGCTGTAAGTTTTCTGTTTCCGTCTCACCTGCTTGTCCCTAAGCAGCCCCCAGCCTGTGATGGTTCGTTATCCCTGTCTGAACCTCTGACTGAGGGAGAACAGTCTGTTCTGAGGCTTGCGGTGGCTTGGCCCTGCGCTCTTAAAGGTGCAGGTTTTATAGGGGATCACATTGCATGGACCCAAGGGAAGCTGGGTACCCTGAAGACCAATGGCGTGGCCCCTGGGTTAATGTCTCTGAGGGACGGGCTGCTGCGAGACGGCAGGGCTGGGCAGTGGCCAGCGCTGGCTCAGGCCCTCACTGAGATGAAAGAGGGATTGTCACATCTCTCAGGAAAGCGGACGGGAAGTCAAGTGTCTGCAGCTGCGCAGGGGGATCCTGGGGCCGGCTGCCTCTGGCCTTGGCGCCGGGGCCGGCCCTGCTGTTTGGTTTCGGGTGCTTCGCCCCAGAGTCTCTAAGATTGGCTCCAGTTGCACCTGAAAGGCATGACTGGCATGTGGGAAAGAAGGTGCCAGTGGCTCTGGACATGCTTAGTGCCAGGCTCGAGGGGCACCGCTTCAAAGTGGGGCGTGTGTGGCCTCTATTCGAGGCCACATGTTTGTTCAGTCACCACGGAAGCTATTTGGGGTGAGGCTTGGTGAGCCTGAAAACAGCCCCAACCAACTGAAAGGGCGTGTTACTAGGGTCTGGAGCAGGTGAATGCACATGTCCCCAGAGCCTCGTGGCTGGTCTTGACTGGCTACTCCCCAAACACTGCAACAACCCCCCTCCCCCGCCCCCCCTCACACACCCCTGAGAACAAGCTGCCTGTCTCCGGGGGCCTCACCGGCCTCATGGGACCATCTGATCGTACCCATCATGCCTCACCACGCACTGGGCGTCCTGGGTTTGAATGCGTGCCTCTGGTTGCCTTTTCCCTAACCTGGTGATTCTTCAAAGCTAGCCTCAGGTTGAGTCACTGTTGGCTGTTGTGTCAAATGATTCTCTGGTTTTACAGGTGACCTCCCAGGTGTGCCGGCTGGATCCCCGCAGCCCCTGTTGCTAATAGTAACGCCTGTAAATGATCCCAAAGGAGAATCATTTCAGAGCTCTGTGGACTTCATCTTCAAAAATAGCCAAACAACCCTAGCTGGTTTGGCGCAGTGGATAGAGCATTGGCTTGCAGACCAATGGGTCCCAGGTTCGATTCCGGTCAAGGGTTCATGCCCCAGGCTGTGTGCTCGATCCCCAGTAGGGGGTGTGCAGGGGGGCAGCAAATCAATGCTTCTCATCATTGATGTTTCTATCTCTCCCTTCCTCTCTGAAATCAATAAAAAAGTATGTTTTTTAAAATAGCCTAATAATTTGAGAGAAAATGAGTTTATCCCAGAACATCTTGGGCAATTAGTGAAATTGGGGATTAATCTAGAACATTCGGAAACCGCGGTATGGGATCTATTTCCTTGTGTATTGGCGCGGCTGCAGCGACGGCGGCGAACGGAAGGTGATTAACGTGTACTGAGTGTGCTCTTTTGTGGGAAGCAGGTGCTCCGCCTAGAAAAACATTTCTCACAGTGGAATTCCTGTCAAGCACAAATAAACATCTTCAAATGACTAGCATTGTGGATTTCAGATTGAGACCCAAGAACAGTATATTGTGACTCGGCATTCCTCGGTAAATGAGTTTCACCGAACAACAATTGGGTTTAACAATACATAGGATGCGATTAGATGTGTTGGGGTGTTTGTAGGTTTCCCACTAACTTGATTTTATATCCCTTTATTGGGCTGCCGGAGGCCAGATCCTGGCCCCTGGGGGAAGGGGTCCTTGCCTACCAGCCAGCCGTGTGGAGGCCCCTGCCCCGCATAGTGCAGGCAGCAGGCTCCTGGGAGCTGCTGGGTTGGGGATCCCAGGGCTCAGGGCTGGGTGTGCCAGCTGGGCTTCCAGTGGGCACCTGTAAGGCCTGAGTGAGACTGCCTGTCAGTCAGGTTCCCATTGTTGGCACAAGCTCAGTGCGGAGTGAGGGGCTCATTACGGGGTTCCATCCTTTTGGTGACCAGGTGGCACTATGTCTAACAGGAATCCCCTCAGAGGCAGGCAGCCTTCTGTGTACTGGGCCCCCCACCAAATACCAGAACCTTCCATGGTTCTCTGACCGCCACGCCACACCCTGCATGGTACATGCTACTCCCCTCCACACACAGCGAAGGTGGCCATCCATGTTTATGCAATGATCTGGTGTCAGGTTACATTCTGCCCTCTGCGGCCCCTCCCCATGGCTCTCGTGTGGCGGTCGTGGCAGCAGAAAGGTGAAGGCGTGTCCTTGAGGTGAACTGGCTGGGAGTGTGCAGGTGCCGGTGATGGAGTGTGGCCGAGGCCTCCACTGACTTCCGGTGCTGCCCGCCTCCCACTGGCCTTGGGTATGCCTGCCCTTGGTGCGGGTGACAGTCACATCCTGGGAGTGTTGTCTTCAGTTTTAAACGAATCCGGGGGGTGTCTGTCTCAGGCTCGGGTTTTCTTGGATGAGCCAAGGGCAAGATGGGGTGTTCACAGTGAACAGGCAGCAGTGATGTCACAAAGGCACCTCGGTGCCACCTGAGGGGAGGAGTGGGTCTCGGGGAGCTGGCCCCCAGCTGGGCAAGGGTCACGCTCGGTGCTGGTACAGCTGCAGGATGCCCGCCTTGTGCAGGTCCCACCACAGCTCTGCCTCCAGGGACAGATCGTGGTTTGCATAGAATATCAGTGGCTGCTTAACTCGGTCGTAGTAGTGGTCGGAGAATTTCCAGTAGTTACTTGTGATGAATCCATAGGCACTAACCTGCACAGAGACGCATCGAGCTGCTGTGTGCACACGTCAAGTGACAGGAATTCAGGAAAGCCCAGTCCCGCCCCCGCCCCCGCCCCCACCCTCTCCCCCACCCCACACCTGTGTGAAGATGCAGGTGAACATGGTTGCAGCTCACAAATGAGATTCCCGCTTCACAATGGACAAGGTGGAGGCCCAGAGTCAGGTGGCCTCAGGGTCACTGCCTGCCTTTGGGAGCCACGGAGTCTTCCCTGTGGCCCCTGTGGTAGTCCCTCGGTGACCAGCAAGTGTGTGTGTGTGTGGTAACCCTGCTATCCCAGCCACTTCCGTTGAGAAGGCAGCTTTCAGAAGAGTAGATTGGTCATGTGTAGAGTGGCTGCCCTGCGACGAGGGCAGGGGCTGGCCTCTCCAGGACCCTGGCTATTGGGTGCGATTCCCCCATGCCTTCCCAGACCCCTCCTGCAGCTGGGGGATCCTTCCCCCACAGGACAGGCCCAGCAGGTGAGGTGAGAGGCTCTGGGATAAACCGGTTCCATCCACTCTGGGATAAACTCTGTTCCCGAGAGCAGGCTCTTACCTGGTCACAGGTGTGTAACGCTGTCAGCAGCATGAGGGCCCCGGTACTAGGCATATATATGTCTTTAAATTTTGAGATAATCCGCTTTGATTTCAAAAACCTGGAAGCAAATCGGCATTGAAACTCATTTAGGTCTTGCATACCTGCTTGATAGTTACATCACAATGACCAACAAAAGGCCCCTCCCGTCGAGTCTCTCCTGGGGGACAGTGAGCTCCTATGACCTCCGCTCCTGTGAGCCGCCTCCTTAGGCGACTGGTGCGGAAGAGGGTTGGGCCCGTCAGGGGAGCCACAGCAGGATCCAGCCTGACTGCCACCTCCTGCCCTCCCGCCGGGCAGGCCCGGCCTCGCCCGTGTTTTCCTCTGCACGTGCTGCGACTGCTGGGCTCCCGCCGCCCAGGCCCACCGTCCCCTCACTGCTCCCGGGCTCACCCAGCTGCTGCACTAGTGACACTTTCAAGGGCCAGTGGTTGAGCATCGATCTATGAACCAGGAGGTCACAGTTTGATTCCCGGTCAGGGCACAGGCCCAGGTTGCAGGCTCTATCCCAGTGGGGAGTGTGCAGGAGGCAGCCGATCAATGATCCTCTAATCTTTGATGTTTTTCTCCCTCCCTCCCTCTGAAGTCAATGAGAATACATTTTAAAGTAAATGGAGGGCCAGGTCGCTCTCGGCTGCGGGGCGTCCTGTGCGTTACAGATGGTCAGCAGCAGCCCTGGCCTCTCGTGCTAGTGGTGCCTGCACTCCTGGTGACAACCAGATGTCGCCAGGTGGCCCAGTGACCCTGCCCCGCCACGGAGAAGCACAGGCAGGGTCTGGGCAGGAGGTCAGCTCTCGCTCCCTGGCTCCTCCCTGTGCTCGTCTCGGCCTGAACACGGTGGCAGCTCAGCTCCCATTACTGGCCCGCACCCAGCCTGCGCCTGTGTGAACAGCCCTGGCGCCCATCGGCGCTGCCCCATCCACCTATGAACCAGGAGGTCACCGTTTGATTCCCGATCAGGGCACACACCTGGGTTGCAGGCTTGATCCCCAGAGTGGGGCGTGCAGGAGGCAGCTGATCAATGATTCTCTCATTGATGCTTCTATACCTCTCCCTTCCTCTCTGAAATCAGTAACTATTTTTAAAAAATAAACAGCCCTGGCAAATAGGCCTCGAGTTCTCCCGGTTTCCTGTTCCCCTGATTGACCCACCACCTCCACCGAGGCACTGATGTAGAGACCAGACCAGTGGAAGGCCTCGGCACCAGCCTGGCAGGAGGCTCTGGCTCGGTCACAGCAGGTGGGCCTGCGGGCAGGCCTGTCTCCCACCACCTACCTCTCTGTCAGGTAGCTGATGAAGGCTGGGTGGAGCAGCTTGAATTTGCTGGCAGGGGCTTCTGGTCCGAAATAGGTGCGAGGCCTATTTGGAGATGAAGCGGACGGAGCGGTTGAGGCTCTCGAACTGCAGGGAGCGGCGGTGGGGCAGGGTGCGGTAGTAGAAGCGCGGCTGGGAGTAGTAGCGGGAGAAGGGCGTGTAGAAGGTGGCGGGCAGCACCGAGGCCACCACCGGCGGCTTGGCGCCCACCAGCACGTCCGTGGGCAGCCGGTAGGTGAGCGAGCTCGGGGGCGTGAACAGGTTGGGGGGCGTCCGGAAGTTGCAGGTGGCGTTGGGGTAGTGGGGCGGGGGCGGGAGGAGAGGGAAGTAGAGGGAGTCCGGGGGCGGGGGGCGCTGGGGGGGGGCGGGCCGCCGCTCGTACTTGGGGGGCGGGCACAGGGGCAAGGAGGATGTGGGGGGCTGGAAGAAGGGGGGCTCCTTCAGGAAGCGGGGCACATAGGGGGTGATCTGGGACGGGATGCCCGAAATGGAAACGGACCCGATGTAGGATCCCGAGCCGATGGGGCTGTAGGAGGGGGACCTGGAGGAGTGCCCCGGGGGGGTCTGGGAGTGGTTTCGGGAGGCGGGCTTCACACCAGACTGGGAGGGAGACTTGGAGGGGGGTGGGGTGGCGCTCTGGGGAGACGTGCGAGACACGTGTTGGGAATGAGGGCTGGGGTTCAGGGAGGGGTTGCGGGAGGTGGGTTGGGAGGTGGGTTGGGAAGCGGGTTGGGAAGCCGTAGGGGTGGGAGGGTGAGAGGGGCCGCGGGAGGAGGGCCGGGTGGGGGATGGGGAAGGGGCTGAGCCACCCGAGCTGGAGTAGGGCTGCTGGCCGGCTGGGCTGCTGTTGTAGTTGGTCCGGGACTGGGAGGGGGACTGGGTAGGGGACGGATTAGGGGTTTGGGAGGGGGAACTCATTGGTGTTGGGAAGGCTTGTGAGCACCCCAAGGGCTCTGAGCCAGCATCCCCAGAGCCTGGTCCCCCGCCGCCCATGTCACAAAGCCCCCCAGCATGACCCCTCAGCATTGTGGGTAATTGTTGGGTAATCACAGGGGGGGAGGGGCCGGGGGGCCCGCCGGGAGGGGCTGCTGTCCTGGCCTTGGAGGGGAACCGCCCCTCCCGGCTGGGGGCTCTGAGATGGGCGGGGTCCCTGTGTGGCCAGGGGTGGGGTGACTTCCCAGCACCTGATTCAGAGGAAGGGCCAGCAGCACCAGGCGAGGGCCGGGCTGAGGCCAGGACGTGCTCAGGAGAGCTGGACCCAGGCCTGTGCCCAGGACGCGGGCGGCCGGACAGAGTGCCCTTTGTTCCCGCTCCCGGGACGCCGGGCCACAGGCCAGCCTTGGGAGGTGCCTGCCGGGACGATGGCGTGGAGGCCGGCCCTCTGCCCTCCGGGCCGGCTGGCGGCAGGCTGGTTTGGGGACAGCAGCCTGGAGCGCCGAAGCCAGGTCTGCCTGCTCCTTCAGAACAGCGGCCCCTCGAGCCTGCAGCCAGCGGGCCGGGAGGTGCGGGGCCCGGAGGTGCGGGACGTGAGGCTTACCCGGCCCTCCTGGGGGGAAGGACAGCACCCCGAGCCCTGGGAGCTGCTCCCGCCCTCGCCCACCGGGCCTCCTGGGGGGTCTCTGGGCAGCAATGGCCTCACCCGCCCTGCCCTGTGGCTGCTCACCTGTCACCTTTATCGTGGCCACTGGGGACCGGCACGCCCAGGACGGCCGATCTCAGCATCACGTAGTCACGGAGGCCTGAGGGGATGAAGATGTAGCGCAGGTCCTGTGGGGACAGCAGGGCCGGCCGGTGGGAACAGGCCACGTCTGGTCCTGCCCGCAGGGAGGCCCTGCCCCGCAGGACAGCCCCCTCCTCAGTAGCTCCATCCCACAGCCAGGGGCCGGGGCTCGGGAACCCTGGGCTCCCCAGGCCTCACCGGCCCTTGGGGCACGGCGGTGAAGCCCGCTGCGCTGTAGGCGATGAGCGAGTTCTTCATGGTGTTCACAGTGAAGCCGTAGAAGGAGGTCTTGGTGCCCACGTCCTGCTCGAAGCCTTTGATCACAGCACCATTGAGTCTGGTCCAAACAGAGCCCATGGACCGGGCGGTCACGCACCGTGTGGGACTCCTCCCCAGGCCCGGCCACCCGTCCCCGCCTACAGGCCGCGCCCCGGGCCACGGACCGGCTCCCATCCTCCTCCTCCACGGGACACCCCTGCAGCGGGCACATCTGTCCCGGCGGCTCCTTCCTCTCAGGGGCCGTGGCATGTCTGTCTGCACATGCCCGTGCCCATGCCTGTAACAACTGCAGAGCCACCTGGGGCTGCTGCGTGGTCCACACCATGGAAGATGCTCCCTCAGGGGACAGCTCCTCCCCACTCTTGCCTGCCCCCCTCCCCTCCCCCATGTCCCTTCCCCTCCCTGTCACCCTCCCCTCCTCGCTGCCCCCCTCCCCTCCCCCCTGTCTCTCCTCGCTGCCCCCCTCCCCTCCCCGCTGCCCCCCTCCTCTCCCCACTGCCCCCTCCCCTCCCCGCTGCCCCCTCCTCTCCTCGCTGCCCCTGCTCTGTGTACCTGAACACGTAGTCGTGGGCATCGATGTTGAGCCCCTGGCGGGAGCCGTTGAGGATGCCCCCGTTGCCCACCACTGCGCACCGGACGCAGTCCCCACGCGGCTCCCTGGAGCCCAGCAGCTGGGCGCTCTCGGAGCTGTTGAGGAGGCTCAGGGTGGAGGCGATGTCTGTGGGCCGGGAGGGGACCTCATGCAGAGGCTGGTGTGGGGACAACAGCCCCTCCCAGGAGGCACAGAGGGTGGGGGTGACATGTCCGAGGGGCCGGAGGGGGACAGGTATTCCAGGAGGAATAACCTGGGCATGGGGGTGGGCGGAGTTAGCGGGGAGGGGGGTCTGACAGCAGCCCCGTCAGCAGGCTGCTTGGGGCCCCATGCCCTGTCCCGGCCGGCTTTCTGCCAGGGAGGCCCCAGGGCGGTGAGAGCATTGGGTGGGCCGGAGCCAAGCCCCTCTCGCCGACCCCCTGGTGCTTGTGGGCGGGAAAGTGAGCGGAGTCCCGTAGCCTGGGGTAAAGGGGCACCGGGCCGGGCCACACCCAGTGCTGGGAGGGCAGGAAGGCCTGGCCTCAGGGCCAGCAGCCAGCCCAGCCGGGGCCAGGGGTGGTTACCTTGGCGGGGGAGCCCCTGCCAGCCGTAGGGGGCTCTGCGCTGGCTCAGGCTGTCCCAGAGCTCCTGGGAGAAGAGGCCCCCGGCCAGCAGCACCGGCTGCGAGAAGTTGAACAGAGCCCGGAAGTGGGGGTGCTGCTGGACGGCCTGAGCGAGCGAGTGTCTGCAGGGCCTGCTCTGTGGGTGAGAAGAGAGAGGGCTGAACTCGGGGGCTGAGAACCTTCCAGGAGCTGAAGGCCCCACGGGGGTGGGAGGGAAGAGGTGGCCTCCCTCCTCCAGACTTGGGGATCAGAGAGCTTTCTGGGTTTCCCCTGCCCAGCCCCCTGGACGCCACATCTCTGTGGCCTGCTGGCTCTGCCTCCGGCTCCGGCTCCTCACTCGGGGGTAAATTTTGGGGCGTTTTCCCACCTATGGGTGAGACCTGCCCGCCTTTGGAGGAGGTGAGCTAGCCAATTCTCTGGGGTGTGCGTTCTGGATCGAAGCCTGTGATTTATCCTGTGGGCTCTGGCATCTTGGCTGCGGGGCTGGGAGACAGGGCTTCGGGAGACGCAAGCGTGTTTCTTCCAGCCGCCGCTCACGCTGCGTTGAACGGTGTCTACAGGAGTCCTGTCTGCCCAGACCCTCGGGACGCGCCTGGTTGGAAGTGGGGCCTGTGCAGATGGAGGCTGAGATGAGGTCACACTGCATCCAGGTGGGCCCCAAGCTCAGTGCCCCTCCAGGGAGCCCCGTGTTGACAGCAGAGTGAGGGACGCGGCTACGGGCCGAGGAGGCCTGGAGCCCCAGAAGGTGCAGGCGGCCAGGACGCGGCCCCCAGACGGTCCCGCGGACACCTGGGTGTCAGCCTTTGGCCTCCGGGACTGCGAGGAACAAGGTCTCTCCTTTTAAGCCACCGCGTTTGATCGTGTGTTCCAGCAGCCCTAGGAAACTGAGCATAGTAATCTCCCTCTTCTGTAGAAACTGCTGCTTGAAATGGTAACCCTGCTATTCTGGCCTCTGTAAACGCTTGCTTGCTTAAATAATAGGGAAAACGAGACCACTCCCATTCCAGAGAGGCCAGAAACTAGGTGGCAGACAGAGTTGTCAGTGCTGGCGCCAGGCCCTGAGAGACGGTCTCACGGCCCTGTCCCAGCAACTTTTTCTCAGAAGTCCGGAGGTCTTGTTCCAAATTTGGAAGACAAAGAACTGAAAAAGGCATATGTAGAAAGAACTTCCTCTATTTGGGGCCCCAGAATTTGAGAAACAAGTATTTCCTCTGGGCCCGCTGGCACTAGCGAAATGAAAAAGACTCCAAATAAACGTGGCTTATTGATGAAGGCGTCTTCTGATTTACAACCTAACAAACCTCTCAGTGCCTGGGCACACAGGGACCTGGGGGAGGAGGGCAGATACCGAACAGGCCCGGCCCCATCCGCCTGCAGCCCCCGGGGCAGTCCCACCCCGCTGCCTGGCGGGCTTCTTCCCCGAGGGGCCTCTTGGTGAGGGTGCCGGTTTGATCAGGGCCCCGCAGGGAAGAGCTGCGTGTGGTCATTCCTGCTGTAATGTGACACAGACGTTCCTCGGTAACCTTGAAGCTGTGCACTCAGGCGCCAGGGCTTGTGGGAAACGGGCTAGGGGTCCAGCACTCGCCCACAGCCGCTCAGCGCTGTGGACGTGAGCGCTGCTCAGTGTGGCGGTTGGCCTCGGAGAGCCACTGTGGCCTGGGCACCGCAGGGCGGCTCCTGAGCTCTGTGGAATGGCAGGGGAGGGCTTACCACCGACGGGGCAGGCGGAGTGTGCGTGCACGCATGTGTGTTCCTCCACGTCCCTTCCTGGGGGTGGCGCTCGCGTGTCCCCGGTGCTCTCCCGGCACTGGCTCGGAGCACACACAGCCTGTGCACAGCACATGGCGCAGCGTCCCTGCTGCTCCGTCCTCCGGGCCAGTTCAGGGCTCCCGGCTTCGCCTCACCCACAGCCGCCACGGACTCCGCTACAGAGCCGGGCGGGAAGGGTCTCACACCCTCAAGGCAAACACGGTCGTCTCCCCAGGGCTTGGTGTCTGCTCTGGCGAGCGGTTTCAGAGTGGCTTCTGTAGTTAGAAGGCATTTGGGGAAGTAGCACCTCAAACCCACAGGCCTTCTCCACATAAATCACAGGACTTCCAAGAACTGCTCAGCTGGCTGTGCCCCAGGGAGCCTACTGCCCCGTCCTCTCGGGGGCAGAGCCCAGTGGCCAGGTCTGAGGAGCCCTGCTGGCTGCTGGCTTCCTTCTGGGGCCCAGGGTGGGGCCCGAAGAGCTGCCCGCAGGCTCCTGAGAATGTCCTCCTGGGCTTGTCTTCCTGCCCCCCTCCCCGCTGACGGGAGGTGCTCCGAGCAGAGCGCGGCCACCGTACCTTCCTCGTCCCAGAAGGCGCTGCCTTGGGTCCAGTGAACGCTGTGGTGGTCCTGGGAGAGAAGGCACACGTCAGGGGTCTGGCTCCGTCAGGGTCAAAGGCTTCCGTCCCTCTGACCCTATTTCTGGGCTGATGCCTGTCCCGGCCTCGCTCCTGAGGCACAGAGTGCTCCCACACAATTACGTCTGGCCGCCGGACCCCCGAGGGAGAGACCCCGGCAAGCAGCGGCATGTGCGTTCACAGGGCCAGTGGCTCAGAGACGAAGATACGGCGCTGCTTGGTTGCTCAGTGGTTAGAGGCCAGCCCCCTGACCGAAGAATTGAGGGTTCGATTCCCAGGCATGTACCGCTTACAGGTTTGATCCCGGCTCTGGTCCAAGCGCGTATAGGAGGCAACCAGTCCATGTGTCTCTCTCACATCAGTGTTCCTCTCTCTCTCCCCCTCCCCCACCCTTCCAAGCTCCCTCTAAAGATCAGTGGGGGGAAATGCCCTCAGGTAAGGGTTAAAAGCAAACAAGAGGAAAGCTGGCCAGCCCGCTGGAATTGTGACCATATGAGAGGGTGCCCTTGGCGACGGTGGGGGAGGTGGGGCGGGAAAGGGTCACCCTGGCTCCAGCCCTCAGGGTTACGGTCAAGGGCAGGTCTGTCCCTGACTCCCGAAGTCTGTAGTCCATGATCTCGGGAAGTTACTAAACTCGGAACCTGAGTCCGAGCCAGGACAGCAGGGATAGCCGTGTTGACATGACCAGTAATCCCGTCACGTGTCACTCAGTTGTGAGTCCAAATGGAGCACCTGTTCCCTCACACCGTGTCCTCTACCCAAACGTTACTATGGTTACCAGCCTCTGGCTCGTGTCCCTTCGGCAGGGGCAAGGGGCTGAGGTTATGGCCCAGCCCCACCTCCCAGGAGGCCCCAGGCGAAGGGGACCCTCCACCCGGAAGGAAGGAGGGGCCCTGGCCTCCCCACCCCCCTGCGCTCTGCACAGGAGCAGGCGGCGTGCGGGAAACAAAGGCCCTGTTGTTGGCTTCTGAGCGCGGGCACAGCGTGTCACAGTGAAGCCTGCCCTCTCCCTGCAGGTTTCTGAGGCCGGAGGGCGGGCAGGGCACCCCCATAACCGGCCACCTGGCCACCCACTCATCCTGCAGTTCCGTCCGTGGGCACAGCAGGGCCTCTGGGGAGGAACCCGGACGCTTCTCTCGGCCTAGAGCCCGCAGTGAGCTGAAAAGCACTCGGACTGATGGGCGGCCGTCCCCAGGGATTCTAACGGCGGCCGGCGGAGGACAGCCTGACGGGACAGGCAGGAGCAGACAGGAGGGAGAGGGCAGGGGACGAGGTGGGGCCTGCCCTGCACCCCCCAGTCTCAGGGAGGCTGCTCATCTCTAGGCGCCCTCAGTGCCCAGGTCTCCCAGCCCCGCGCAGCTCTGAGGACTCCCTGGGAGGTGCCTGCGGGAGGCAACCAACCGATGTGTGTGTCTTCTCTCCCTCCTCTTCCACTCTCTCTAAAAATCAACGGGAAAATATCCTCAGGTGAGGATTAGCCAAAAGTACGTACGTACGTACATACATACATACATACATACATAAAGCTTTGTTGAGGTATAATGGATGTGCAGCAAACCTCATATTTAAAAGTGTATCCAATACTTTCAAAGGATGTTTAATGGTATATTATTATTTAATTTTTTGTTAATCTTCCCCAGAGGATATTTTTTCCATTTATTTTTAGAGAGTGGAAGGGAGGTAGGGAAGGGGAGAGAGAGAGAGAGAGAGAGAGAGAGAGAGAGAGAGAGAGAGAGAGAGAGATATCACAGGTCCACACTGGCCAGGGCTGTCTGTATTTTCAGACATCCTATAATAAAAGCCTAATATGCTAAGTGCCCAGTTGTCTGTTCAACCAATCAAAGTGTAATATGCCGATGATATGCTAAGGCCTCTCAATAGCTCACTATGATAAGCACTGACCACCAGGGGGCAGACACTGTGACAGTCCAGCCACTTGGAACTGAGTGAGACAGGCCGGATGTGCCCTGGAGCCCTCCCACGGTCCCTCCTCAGCCGGCCAACCTCCGGCATCCCTCCCCAGTCCCAATGGTGCCCCGGCAGGGTCCCTCAGCCTGGCCTGTGCCCTCTCGCAATCGGACCCTTCGGGATGCTGGGGAGCCAATCTCAGCCTGATCCCACAGGCCAGGCCGAGGGACCCACTGGTGCACCAGGCCTCCAGTCCTTACATAAAGTTCACAAGATCCCCTTCCTTAGCAGCCACCCCTCTCCAGCTCTTTCCTCATGTAAGTTCCCACCACAGGAGATCCCATAACTGTTTGTAACTGTGGGTGTCCTCTGTCTCCCCCCCTCCCCCCAAGCAGGCCGGGTTTTGCTTTCCTCCCATTCCACCTGCAGCAAGGGACGAGGCTGGGAGCGGCAGGGCAGGTGCGAAGGCGCTGGGGAGCCCCTGCAGCCCCCCACCGGGCTCTGTCCGCTTGGCGGCGGCTCCTGGCTGGAGCCCACCGGCAGGCTGGGGTTTCTCCCCGTGGGGCGCACCTGAAGGCAGGTGCGGGGGCGCTGGGCGGGGGCAGAGCGCGGAGGGCAAACCTGACGAGCCCAGAGCTGGCCCGGCTCCCGGGAGTCCGCCCGGCGGCGCTTATCCACCCGGCGAACCGCGGGCAGAGGGAGCCGCCCGGGCAGGCAGGGACGGCGCCAGGGCGCGGGGATCCGGCCACGTGGGAACCGGAAGACGTGGGTCCTGGCCCCCAAAGTTACCGAGAGGGCTCCCCGCAAACGGGGGAGAGGGCTCCCCGCAAACGGGGGAGAGGGCTCCCGCAGACACAGGGGAGAGGGCTCCCGCAGACACGGGAGAGGGCTCCCCGCGCACACGGGGCTGTGTGATCGGACGCAGAGTTTCCCATCGGGACGCGGGGTTCGCCCGCAGGCGGGGCGCCCGGGCAGGTCCCGGGACGAGGCTGTGGTCCCGGCAGCGCGGTCGGACGGAGAGGGGGGTCCGGGTCCCGCTGGAGCCGCCCGCCCGCCCCGTCAGTCCGGCCGCCCTACCTGGCTCCGGCCCAGAGCCCCGGGCGCGGCCCCGCCGCGGAGAGGAGCGTGAGGAGGACCCCCGAGCCCACGGCGCCGAGCAGCAGCAGCAGCCGCCAGAGCAGCGCGCCGCGCGGGAGCCCCATGCAGCCCGCCGCGGGCGCCCCGTCTGCGGCCCCGCCCGCCCGGCCTCCGGGAGCCGGCGCCTCCGAGGCCGCGGCCCCGCCCCGCCCCGCCCCGCCCCGCCCCACCTCCTCCCGCCCCGCCCGCCCCGCCCCGCCCGCCCCACCTCCTCCCGCCCCGCCCGCCCCGCCTCCTCCCGCCCCGCCTCCTCCCGCCCCGCCCGCCCCACCTCCTCCCGCCCCGCCCGCCCCACCTCCTCCCGCCCCGCCCGCCCCGCCCGGCCCGGCCTCCGGAAGCGCCCGTCGACGGGTGGGGCTGGGGAGGCGGGAGCCGCCCGCGGCCCGGCCCCGCCCTGTGCCCGGCGGCCCGGAGCTGCGGGCGCCCTCCCCTCCCGGGCTGTCCCGGAGGCTCCCGCCCGCCGAGGCCTCGCCCTGCGCCTGTCCGGCTCCCGGATTCCCGAGGCGGCGGGACGGCCCCTCGAAAGGCGCCCCGGAATCCCCGTGGGGCCTGGCCGCGGACCGGGGCTGAGCGCCGGCCTAGGACCGGGCATGGTCAGGGCACACCTCCGGGCCGCTCCATCCCCAGCGGGGGGCGCGCAGGAGGCAGCCGGCCATGCTTCTCTCTCACTGATGTTGCTCTCTCTCTCCCTCTCCCTTCCGCTCTGAAGTCAGTACAAATATTCGGAAGGAATGGTGGTGGTGTGCGCATCCGGGGCCTTTCCGGAATCTGGGAATTGGGTGTGACCAGCCGGTTCACCCAACAGCTGAGATGGGGAGGGTGGAGGACCCCAGACGCTCCGGGCTGACGGTGGGCTGAGGCCGGAGCCTGCAGGATGGCTGGGGGGGAGCGGAGGCTGCAGGATGGGCTGGGGAGGAGGGGAGGCTGCAGGATGGGCTGGGGGGGAGCGGAGGCTGCAGGATGGGCTGGGGAGGAGGGGAGGCTGCAGGATGGGCTGGGGGGGAGCGGAGGCTGCAGGATGGGCTGGGGAGGAGGGGAGGCTGCAGGATGGGCTGGGGGGGAGCGGAGGCTGCAGGATGGGCTGGGGAGGAGGGGAGGCTGCAGGATGGGCTGGGGGGGAGCGGAGGCTGCAGGATGGGCTGTGGGGGGAGCAGAGGCTGTGCGCGGCTCACTTGGTGACTGTCCTTGGAGGCCAGGCCCTCAAGCCCTGCATCCCCTTTACAGAGCGAGGCCCCTGGAGGTCTGAGCGCAGGGGGAGCACCGAGAGTCTGGCAGGGGCTTCCGAGTCCGCAGGAGGAGGAGTGCGGACACCTGTGCTCTGACGCAGAGCCCCACCCCCACCATTTCCCCCGTGGTGACTGTTCTCCAGTGGGCATGCTCCTGGGCAGAGCCCTGGGACCTGTGAAACCCTCCAGCGCCCCCCAGCGGTCAGGAGCTGCAGGGACCAGAGGGACCTGGTCCCGGCCCCAGCTTTCTGATCTCACCTGTGGAGGCAAGTCTGCTCTCACCTTAGTCAATTGCAAGTCTTCCCAAAAGCTTCCCGGAGCCATGCCTGTGGTCAGGATGGGTCATTTAGTCTCAGTTATCGTGATTAAAAAAAAAACCCGCATTGCCCAGCCAGTGCGGCTCAGTGGTTGAGCATCAACCTGTGAACAGAGGTCATAGTTCTATTATGGTCAGGGCACAGAGGAAGGGAGAGGGAGAGAAAGAAACAGCAATGATGAGAGAGAATCATTGATCGGCTGCCTCCTGCACAACCCTGCTGGGGATGGGGGCCCCCCCCTGGGCATGAGCCCTTGACCGGAATCGAACCCAGGACCCTTCAGTCCAAAGGCCAATGCTTTATCCACTGAGCCAAACCGGCTAGGGTGAGGATGTTTCTAGGGAGAGTGGGAGAGAGAGGGAAAGACAGAGAGAAACACAGCGATTGGTTGCCTGCTGCACGCACTCTGACCAGGGCCCAGGCCAGGGAGGAGTCTGCAACCAAGGTACATGCCCCTGACCTGAATGGAACTCAGGACCCTTTGGTCTGCAGGCTGACGCTCTATCCTAGGGGTGTCGAACTCAATCAGAGAAGGGGCCAAAATCTAAAATCCAGCCTAAATCGCGGGCCGAATGGTTTACTGAACAGTCATAAACTGACAATGTCATAAACTGACAGCGGAGTGCAGTGATGACAGCGCGGTGCGGGCCACATTGCAAGGCCTGGCGGGCTGGATTTGGCCCGCGGGCCTTGTGTTTGACACATGTGCTCTATCCACTGAGCAACACCAGCCAGGGCAAAAATATATTTTTAAAAAAAGAAAAGAAAAGAAATGGGACGTTTTAGATAATATATTGTAGCAACTCTGGGTACAGGTAACCCTCTCCCCGCCCCAGGCTTGTGATTTGCTGTCTCTTTAGTGATTGGCAGGCTTATTTTTGTGAAGTCCCACCCCCACTCCCTTGAAGGGTTAGGCCCTGGATGTTGCTCTGCAGGGAAGCAGTTCAGTGCACTCACTGGCCTGGGAGGCAGAGATGGGCTGGGCGCTTCCCATCTCTACCCCTGACCACCAGCAGTTAAGCTCCGTTCGGCCTGCTGATTGCCCTATGCTTACAAGATTGGCGAGGAGCTGGTCCTTCTAATGATTACATAGGTCATTATCTGTAGGAGCTGCAAAGGGCAGCTCGTTACTCAATTCTTTTTACTTTGCTTGAATATGTTTGTATATGCTTGAAATTTTCCATCTCATAAAGTTAAATTTATTTCTTTGTCTGTATGTGAAATAGACCTCATCAGATTCTTTAGAAATATAAGGTCATCATTAAGTTGAATTAAAATCTTGAAAAGTATTTATAGATACTTTTCACTTAAGAGGTGTATTATGGTTTTACAAAACTGAGTAATGAAAACTTCCAAGTATTCCGTGTTCTGGAACAATCTTGTGTAAGCATCTTTGTAAAAATACAAAGATTCGCCTATTTCTCACTATCCGAAATGGCATGAATTTCAAGTAAGTTCCTAATCAAAATTTATTAGATGTGGTAATTATATACCACAGGCTGGTTTTGTCATTGCAATCAAAACCATCTTTAGGTGGTTAGTTATTTTATGGAAAAAAGGCCATGATGGACATGGTTCCAGTTGTATTTCAGGAATCTATAAGAAGACACATTTATGCATTGAATTGAGCTGAGTGGAAACTGAGCTTGCAAAAAGCTGACAACTGAATTTTAAATATTAGCTGGGATGTTCTGGGTCTGGGATTGGCGCTTGTGATTCAGACAATTAGAACCCAAAGCTTTTCAAGATTTAAAAGGGTTTTAAATATTTTTTCTATAGACCTAGTACTGGGAAGTTTTTTTCAACCTCTTAGAACTGTTAATTTCTTTAAAAGATAAATGATTTGGCCGAAACCAGTTTGGCTCAGTGGATAGAGTGTCGGTCTGCGGACTGAAGCGTCCCGGGTTCGATTCCGGTCAAGGGCATGTACCTTGGTTGCGGACATATCCCCAGTAGTAAGTATGCAGGAGGCAGCTGATCGATATCTCTCTCTCATCGATGGTTCTAACTCTATCCCTCTCCCTCTCTGTAAAAAATCAATAAAATACATGTTTTTAAAAAGATAATAAATCTAGCCGAGACCGGTTTGGCTCAATGAATAGAGCATCAGCTTGGGGACTGAAGGGTCCCGGGTTCGATTCCGGTCAAGGGCATGTACCTTGGTTGCAGGCATATCCCCAGTGGGGGGTGTGCAAGAGGCAGCTGATCGATGACTCTCTCTCGTCAATATCTCTGTCCCTTCCTATCTGTAAAAACAATCAATAAAATTTTTTTTTAAAAAGATAATAAACCTTAAAAGTATTCCCAGCAAATTTTTTTTGTTAGTTTGGAATCCAAATTGGACCCATTTGCCATCTTGGTCCTAAATACTTTTCAAATCTGTGTTCATCTCTCCAGCCACTCGGCGTGTACTTGCTGTGTCCCCCTGCGATACAGCTGTCCTCTGACTCCCCCATCTCTCCTTGTGTCACTCAGCTCGTGGCCACTGGGACGTGTGCGAAGCGGAGACTCCTGTGTGGTCCACGTCACCGACGGTGACCCGCAAGCCGGGGGCACAGACAGGAAAGCCCGCCCTCCAGTGCAGAGACAGGGCAGGAGCTGAAGGGTGACCATGTACCTCGTCACACATGCACACGTGGGCACTGGAACACGTGGCAGTGCTTGCTTATCAGAGCCCAGCTGACAAAGAAGGCTTACAGTAAAAGCTTGTTTTATTTTAAAAAATATATTCTTATTGATCTCAGAGAGGAAGGAAGAAGAGGGAGAGATAGAAACATCAGTGATGAGAGAGAATCATAGATCGGCTGCCTACTCACACCCCCTACTGGGGACCAGGCCTGCAACCGGGCATGTGCCCTTCACTGGAATCGAACCCCGGACCCTTCAGTCTGCAGGCTGACGGACGCTCTCTCCACTGACCCAAACTGGCTAGGGCTCTGGAAAAATTTTAAAAGACATGATTAAGCTGAAAACACTAAACTAAATTCTTCCTGGGCTCCGGATGAAGATGGCAGAGTGGACATGTGCATCCAATCACATTCCTTCCTGAACCCCCACTCAGATGCTAAGAAAGAATTTTTAAAAGCACAGAGTCAGGGAGGAGAGGGTTGGCGGCCACAGCGACACAGTCCCGGAAACAGAGGATAAGAGGTAACGGATTTAACGTTACCCCAAAACATCCCCCATCTTCCCTCAGCCATGTGCCCTTCCAGAGAAAACCCCTTCCTCACGTGAACCTGCTGTGGAAGTTCCCAAAGCTCACAAACGGGACCTTCGTGTGTGCCGCCCGCGTGCCCTATCACGGCGAGTGCTTCCCATCCCCGGGTGAACAGCCCCCCGGCCCCCCTTTCCCATCCATCCCGGGTGAACAGCCCCCCTTTCCCATCCATCCCCGGGTGAACAGCCCCCCTTTCCCATCCATCCCCGGGTGAACAGCCCCCCTTTCCCATCCATCCCCGGGTGAACAGCCCCCCTTTCCCATCCATCCCCGGGTGAACAGCCCCCCTTTCCCATCCATCCCCGGGTGAACAGCCCCCCTTTCCCATCCATCCCTGGGTGAACAGCCCCCCTGCCCCCCTTTCCCATCCATCCCCGGGTGAACAGCCCCCCTTTCCCATCCATCCCCGGGTGAACAGCCCCCCTTTCCCATCCATCCCCGGGTGAACAGCCCCCCTTTCCCATCCATCCCCTGGTGAACAGCCCCCCGCTTTCCCATCCATCCCGGGGTGAACAGCCCCCGCTTTCCCATCCATCCCCGGGTGAACAGCCCCCCTTTCCCATCCATCCCTGGGGACGGCCACCCAAGCTGCTCCAGTTCCTGTTCGAACACTTGGCACAGGCCTTCCCGCCAATCCCTGGTGGCAGCCACGCAGGGCCTTGTCCCCGACGGACAGCTCCAGGGACAAGCTCCCGGCCGTGTGAGCTGCCTGGTCACATGACCGCCTGTGGAGGGGGCGGAAACAAAGGGACCTGGTTGAGATTGGGGGGGTGGGGGGTGCGCATGGGGTGTGGTGAGGGAAGCTGCCCGCCTGGGACTGGACAGACCTGCCCGCCCCCGCTTCTGGCCGAGTGCCCGGCCCGGGGCGCTGCTCTGGGGTCCCTGGGGAGCCCCTCACTCCACACCAGACAATCAAGTCCTCACCTGCCTCCCCCCGGGCTCCCTGGCACAGGTGTCCCTGCCAAGCCCGGCCCTGGCTCCCTGGCTGCCGTGACTTCAAAGAGCTGGCTGGCAGGAAGGGGGGGAGAGGCAGGTGTGTGTGTGTGGGGGGGTGCTGCAGCCACTGCTCCTGCCCCCCCCCCCCCCCCAGCACACCCAGTCAGACACAGAGGAGCCGGCAGGCGGGCGGGCAGGAGGGCGCACGCCGGGGAGGCTCACGGCAGCACCTGACCGGCCCCTGGTGCTGGCGGAGGGGGGCCGGGGAGCCTGACCGGGCAGGATCCGTCCTTTTAGGAGATCCTGTGGGACATTCACAAGGTGTTCTGGGGCCAAAACCACATGGTTTTTTTTTTTTTTTTTTAAAGAAAACACTTTATTAGACAATATGAAAAAAGAGGATAGTCTTTGTTGCAATCCAAATAATTGGTACACAGGCAGAAAGAGGAAGTCGCAAAGGTGAAAGTTACTCAACAGAAAGAGGCCTGGAGGACGGAGCTCAAGCGGAAGGTGGAGCAACATCGGGCCGGGCGGGAGGAGGGTGCCGGTCTGAGGACGGAGCGGCGTCTGCGGGGCCTGCGGTCAGGGCGCTGCCTTTCCCGGGCGGGGCCGGGCGGCTCAGGGAGGGGGAACGGCCCCTCTGGCCTCTCCTTTCCGCCCGGAGGCGGGGAGGAGGCGGGGCAGGTCTGTGGGCTGCGTGGGTGCCTGTGATTCCCTCACCGGCCACAGGTGGCCGTGCCCGCCGGGCGCTCCGGGTCACACTCACCGCTTGTGTGGACGCTGCCCCCGCAGACACCCGCCTGAGCCCCGCCCGCCGGCCCCCTCTTCCCACTCGCATCCTCCGCCCGAACTCTGAGCTGCCCATCGCCCTGGCGTTGGGTGACGCCCCCAAACAGCCAGTTAGAGCCCAACGGGAGGCGCCCGCCAGGAGTGCCGGGCCTGCTGCTCCCGCACCAGCTCCCCGCGTGGTGGGAGCTGGGGGGGTGCCCTGGGGGGGCCGTTTGCTCTGGGATCTCGTGGTGCCTGGCGTGTACGTGTGTGTGTGTGTGTGCGTGTGTATGCATGTGCGAGTGCAGGGTCAGGACAGGCCTCCGCCGCCTGGTGCCCCTGCCCAGGGCGTGACGATCCGTGTGAGGCACACGTGTGGCAAACAGCTCTGAGCACAGGGCACACACGCTCCGGCGTGTCTGGTGCCTGGACCTGGCCTGCAGGTGACCTTGGCTTCAGGCGCCCGCAGCTGGCGGGGCAAGAGGCGGGGACCGCTGCCAGTCTCCCCAGAGCCCGTCCTGGCACAGACTTCCTCCTGCCCGTCACCCTCCCGCCCTCTGCAGCACCACCCCCCTTCCCCCGGCCGGGCGTCTGCACCCCGTCACCCACTCTCCCCGTGAACCTCAGAGACCCCAGCGCCCCGCACCACAGCCAGAGCCACACACCCGCTGAGCGAGGCTCCGGGCAGCAGCGGAGGACGAGCAGGAAGTGCGGCCGAGGCCGTTGTACTTGACCCTGTCACGTCCGTTAGGGTCACGGAAGGAGGCACGTACGAGCTGACAGGGGTGACGGCCAGAAATCTGTGAGGGCGTCTGGAACCCACCCACATGGCGCCGGCACCCAGGCATGGGGCGCTGGAGGTTTCATTTTTGTTTTTATTTATTTATTTTAATATATATTTTATTGGTTTTTTAAAAAAAATATGTTTTATTGATTTTTTACAGAGAGGAAGAGAGAGGGATAGAGAGTTAGAAACATCCATGAGAGAGAATCATTGATCAGCTGCCTCCTGCACGCCCCCTACTGGGGGTCGAACCTGAAACACAGGCACGTGCCCTTGACTGGAATCGAACCCGGGACCCTTCAGTCCACAGGACGACGCTCTATCCACTGAGCAACACCAGCTAGGTCCAGACTTTTGAATTCTTGCTAGTTCACTCCTGGTGGGAAGAGGCCTGGGGTTCGATGGCCCTCGGGGCTCTTGGTCCAGGCTGGATTGGGTCGAGGGAAAGGGCAGGAGCTATTTAGTGGGAAAACTGCTCTCTTTGAACTGTGTGTCCCTGTGAAGGTTTTAGTTCAAACTAGTGAGAGTCTGAGAAAGCGTCCGGCATGTGTTTCTGGGTGACAGTTGTCGTAGGAAAGAAGGGCTTGGTGACAGGGTGACACTGCGTGCCCCAAAGGGAGGTGTGGTTAGAGGTGCTAAGCTTACAGCCGTGGGGGGCAGAGACCCCAGGAAGGGGGGGGGCAGCACCTGAGGCATGGCGGGCAGGTGGGTGATGGCAGAAGGCTCCTCAGGAGATACCTGGAGCGGGAGGGGCTGTGCGCAATGGAGACGGGTCTCAGGTGAAGGCGACCCAAGCGCAGGTCCCACCACAGACTGTCCTGACCTAAGGCAACGGGCAGGGCCTTTGCACCCTTCAGGGAAGGGCATTGGCTTCCAGGGGTGAGGGGGGTGGAGTACCCCGTCCTCTCTGAAATCAATAAAAATGTGTTTTTAAATATACATTTAAAAAAGAAAGAAAAAAGAACTGGGAACACCTGGGGAAAAAAGCAAAAAAAGCTGGGCATTAGAGAATGGTGCGCCGAGATGCTGCCACCTACCGCCCTGCGCTGGTACTGCACCCTTTCCCAGCAAAGCAAATCAGTCCTCTAGGCACTACGGGTAGAAATTCTGTTTAGCTCATTGGGGTTCTGGGCTTCAGAGTCCAATTCTGGAGCTAGGGCCCAGTGAAGGTGACGGAAACGGCTCTGGGTTAGCCCAGTCTCCTGGTGGGGGCTGAGAGTGTTCGGGGAGAATGGGAGAATGACGGGAGCTCCTGGTTCATCAGACGTGCTCGCGCAGCGGTTTTTAAAAACCTGTGACATGGGCGCCCTGGGAGCCATGCTGCAGACTAGAGGCCCCTCAGAAAGGGGTAAGGGGTGCTTCTCACAGGGAGACTGTGATTCATGAACACGGGGACGGGAAGATGTGAACGTGGTTCCAAGGACAGCCCAAAGCACACGCACACGTGCCAGAGCCCAACGGGACGCTAAGGCGCATTTACTGACAGGTACAAACCGGCCGCCACCCACAGGGACAGCCACCTGTGTCTCCACTGTACAACACGGACAGCCACC
This sequence comes from Pipistrellus hanaki, assembly GCF_964339955.1. Classification (NCBI taxonomy): domain Eukaryota; kingdom Metazoa; phylum Chordata; class Mammalia; order Chiroptera; family Vespertilionidae; genus Pipistrellus; species Pipistrellus hanaki. Next base: position 2,119,349 of record NC_140518.1, on the reverse strand, counting down.
CGTGTCTCTATTTACAACACGGACCGCCACCCACGGGGACAGCCACCGTGTCTCCACTGTACAACATGGACAGCCACCCGTGTCTCTATTTACAACACGGACCACCACCCACGGGGACAGTTATCAGTGTCTCCACTGTACAAATCGGGCCACTACCCACGGGAACAGCCACCGTGTCTCCATCGTACAACATGTATTTGCATCTCCGTGGACAAGACTTTTTTTATCCCCAGTTCCCCTCCCCCACCCCAAAGCCCAAAGACAAGATGGCTGCTCAGAGAACCCCAGCAGCCCTCAGCCCTCTTCATCTCAGGGCTCCCATACGCGCGAGCGCCTGGTATTCTGCAGCACACCCCAAAGCGTGGTTTGCAAAAACAAAAGAGGTATAATGGTGATTCATTCGCGCCGGCCGGCCGGTCGGTCACTGCGGTCACGTGTTTATTCCGCTCTGAGGGGAAGGCCCGAGGGCCACCGCAGCCAGGGCTGCGGCCAAGACCCACCGCCCGGACGTCCGCAGTGAACTGAGCGCCTCCAGGCTTCCCCGCTGCGAAGAGACCGGACTTCACACTGTGTTCCCATCCCTCCGCTCCTGTCTCTGCCCACAGCCTCTGCAGGGAGCGTGATTTTCAGCGGATATCGGTTCACTTAAAATTCCTCCGTCTCAAGAAGGGAGCCCTGCCCTATCCGGTGTGGCTCAGTGGATAGAGCGTCGGCCTGTGGACCGAAGGGTCCCGGGTTCGAATCCGAACGAAGGCCCTGAACCTCCGTGGCAGGCTCCTCCCGGGCCTGGGCCCCGGTCAGGGCTCATGCAGGAGGCAACCAACCGACGTGCTTCTCTCACATCGATGCTTCTCTCTGGCTCCCTCTCTCCCTCTCTCCCTGACAATCAATGGGAAATACCCTCTGGTGAGCATTTAAAGAAGGAAAAATAAAAGGAAGGCCCTTGTCCTCCCCATCCTGGGACAGAACCTTCCGCCACTTTCCAGGCTCTCCCAACGCCAGTCACGGCCGCCTGAGGGCGGGCCTCTTGGTGCGGGCGGACGGAAGGACGGACGGAAGGACGGACGGACAGGCCGAGCCTCCGGGCCTCAGCCCCGCGGCGGGGGTGCCTCGGGGCGCTGGTACAGCCGGATGATGCCCTCGTCGTGCAGCCGCTTCCAGAGCGCCCTCTCGAGGCCGAAGTCGTGGTTGACGTAGAAGACGGTCTTCCTCCACGCGCGGTCGTAGTAGTGGTCGGAGAAGCGCTCGTGGCCGGCCGTGATGAAGCCGTAGGCGCTCACCTGGAGGGGGGAGGAGGAACGGCCTCTTCTCGGTCTGTGCGCGCCGGGGTGCCCCCTCCCCTCCCCGCCAGGTCGGGCCGCCCGCTCCTCGCCTGGTCGCAGAGCTGCAGGGCGGTGAGCAGCAGCAGGGCGCCGGTGGTGGGCCGGTACATCCGCCAGTGCGCCGTGTCCAGGGTGCGGGACCGCAGGAACCTGGACAGGCCCGCCCGCCCGGTCAGAGCTGCCCGAGCACACACCCACCCCCCTCCGGGCGCCGGCCCACCTGTTCTTCATGTAGCGCAGCAGGTCCGGGTGCAGCAGCAGGTACCGGTCCAGCCGCAGCGCCTCCCGGAAGGCCGCCTGCGGCCTGTGCCTGCGGCAGGGGGTCACCGCTCCGTCCGCTCCCGCCCGGGCCTGGCGCCCCGCCATTGCTCTGCCCGCACACGCACGCACACGCACACGTACATGCATGCACACGCACACACGCAGACTCACACGTGCATGCACACGCACACACGCAGACTCACACGTGCATGCACACACACAAGCACCTGCATGCACACACACATTTACACTTGCATGCACACGCACAAACATGCACACACACTCACCCGTGCATGCACACGCACACGCACATGCATGCACACATGCCAGCACACACGGTACCTGAACCAGAAGAGGTTTCCTGTCTTGTAGGTCTGGTTCAGGAGCAGCGCCTCCAGCCACTCATAGTCCCGGGAGCCTTCCAGGAAGTGCAGGTAGCGGACGTCCTGGGACCAAGGACGGGGCTGGGGCCTGGCTCTGCCTGCAGCCCCCGTGCGGCTCCCAGGCCTGGTCCCCCCGCCCGCCCCGCCTCTTCCCTGTGAGCGGAGCCTGTGCCGCCGCAGCTTCCCGGGACGCTTGCCCTCTCCCCTGGGCGCCCCTCGGGGCCGCCGGCCGGGCCATCCCCCCTCACCTCCCCCAGCGGAGCGTGCCGGAAGCCGCGGCCGCCCAGCAGGTACAGGGACTGCGTCAGGGAGAAGGCGGTGAAGCCGTAGAAGGAGGTCCGCGTGCCCACGTCCTGCTCGTAGCCCTTGATGAGGGCGCCGCTCAGCCTGTGCGGAGGGACAGGTCAGAGGTCAGACGGCCGGGCGCAGGGGGAGCTGCTGTGGGGAGCACGAGGGCTGGAGAGAGTGCCCTCCCCTGGGGGGGACGAGGGCTGGAGAGAGTGCCCTCCCCTGGGGGGGACGGAGAGAGTGCCCTCCCCTGAGGGGGACGAGGGCTGGAGAGAGTGCCCTCCCCTGGGGGGGACGGAGAGAGTGCCCTCCCCTGGGGGGGACGGAGGGACGGAGAGAGTGCCCTCCACAGACCCGGCTGGCTGGTGCGGGTGCACAGAGCCGGGCTCTGCAGGAGAGGCTGGGGCGGGGGGCGGGGGCTCACCGGAACACGTAGTCGTGGCGGTCGATCTCCTCGCCCACGTGGGAGTTGTTCAGGATGCCCCCGTTGCCCACCACGGCGCAGCTGACGCACTGGGTGCTGCCCGCAGGGAGGCCGGCCAGGAGCAGCTGCTGCTGGGCCACCGGCGGGAAGCGGGACACCACCTCCTGCACCACTGGGAGGGGGGCGGTCAGAGCCGGGGGGGGGGCGGTCAGAGCCGGGGGGGGAGGAGGGGGGGGCGGTCAGAGCCCGGGAGGGCGGTCAGAGCCGGGGGGGGGGCGGTCAGAGCCCGGGGGGGGGGCGGTCAGAGCCGGGGGGGGGGGGCGGTCAGAGCCCAGGGGGGGGCGGTCAGAGGCGGGGGGGGGCGGTCAGAGCCCGGGGGGGGCGGTCAGAGCCCGGGGGGGCGGTCAGAGCCGGGGGGGGGCGGTCAGAGCCCGGGGGGGGGCGGTCAGAGCCCGGGGGGGGGCGGTCAGAGCCTGGGGGGGGGGTCGGTCAGAGCCCGGGGGGGGGGTCGGTCAGAGCCGGGGGGGGGGGCGGTCAGAGCCGGGGGGGGGCGGTCAGAGCCCTGGGGGGCCGCGGTGGCCTGTGGGGGCAGTCAGAGCCGGGGGGGGTGGGGGCCCGCGGTGGCCCGGGGGGGGCGGTCAGAGCCTGGGTGGGGGGGCCGCGGTGGCCCCGGGGGGGCCAGTCAGAGCCCGGGGGGGCCCCGCGGTGGCCCGGGAGGGGGCAGCCCCGCACTCACGGGAGCGGTTGAGCTCCATGAAGCCGAAGGGCGGTGCGAAGTGCTCCAGGCGCGCCCACTCGCTGGGGCTGAAGTGCCGGGCGTCCAGGAAGAGGGTGAGGTTGGGCAGGAAGAGGCGCTGCAGCCAGGGCGACTTGGCGGCTCGCACCTTCACGGAGTCCGGGCAGCTCTGGAGGCGGGGGCGGTCAGCCGGGCGGAGGGCATGGCCGGCGGGCGCGGGGGGGGGGGAGGCGGGGGCGGTCAGCCGGGCGGAGGGCATGGCCGGCGGGCGCGGGGGGAGCCGGCCGACCGGAGGCCTGCCCCAGGCCCGCCACCTTCGTAAGCCCCCTGGAGGCCCGGAGGCCAGGCCCCTCTGTCAGCGCGGGGAGGGGGCAGCGGGAGGGGTGCCCGTGTGCTGCCTGGGCGTGGGGCAGTTATGTGTAAGGTACATGTTTCCTGTGTGATCTCTCAGGGAGGGAAGCCATGGGAGGTGGGGGGACCACTCTCTGCAGCAGACACGGTATTCCCAGGCGCTAGCCTGGGCACCTGGTTGGGCATTCTTCGATATATACACCTACATCTACACATACAGGTATGTACATTTACATATACACATCATATGTGCACATAAATAATGCATACTTATATAATTGATCTCAGAGAGGTCAGGAAAGGGAGAGAGATAGAAACATCAATGATGAAAGAGAATCATGGATCGGCTGCCTCCTGCAAGCCCCCTACTGGGGATGGAGCCTGCAACCCAGGCCTGTGCCCTTCATGGGAATTGAACCGTGACCTCCTGGTTCATGGGGCAAAGCTCAACCCCTGAGCCACGCCAGCCGGCACCAAGTCGGGCATCCTTGTCTGTTGGCACAGGAAGGATGGGGCGACCCAGGGGGTGGGGGAAGGGGCACCAGGCCGAGCCCAGGAGCGGAGCCTGGGAGGCCAGGGCGGGGTGGGCGGAGTGCCCGGAGGGGCGGCGGAGGCAGAGGTGGCGGCGGAGGGCAGGATCCTGGCAAAACTCACCGTCTGCAGGCTGCCCCCGTCCATGCTGTACTGCTCCTCAAAGTCCCACTTGGGCTCGGCCTTGAAGTTGGCGGCCCGCAGCCCGGAGGTGGTCCGTGTGGTGGGGCTGCGGGAGGGGGTGGCGCGTGGGGCGGCCCTTGCTGGGGTCCCGCCTTTGGTTTTCCTGGCGAGTGACCCCGCTCCCGGGGGGGTCAGCACCTCGGCCCGGCTGTGCGGCAGGGGCGTCCCTGCCAGGGGCGCCCGGGGCTGTGCCGGTGCTGTCCCCGCGGCCCTGGCCGTCTCGTTCCTGTCCCTCCTCCCTCCGCTTGTCCTCGCACCCAGAACCCACGGTGCCCCTGTCCCAGCGGGGGCCGGCCCCCCAGCCCGACTGCGCGGAAACGGCGTGCCCACCGTGGTGCCCTGACTCCTCAACAGTGCCGTCCTGGCTGTGCCGGGCGCTCTGGCCGCCATGTGGCCCGTGGCCTCCCTGTGGCCTCCAGCCTCTTTGTGGCCCGTGGCCTCCGTGTGGCCCGTGGCCTCCGTGTGGCCTGTGGCCTCCGTGTGGCCCGTGGCCTCCGTGTGGCCCATGGCCTCTGTGTGGCCTGTGGCCTCCGTGTGGCCCGTGGCCTCAGGGTGCGTGTCCAGCGTGCTGCTCTCCTGCGCGGACCCTGTGTGGGTGCGGGCCCTCCTGTGCACGGGGGGCGCCAGGGCCGGGGTCCTCTGTCTGTGCTGCCTGGGGACAGAGAACATCTGATGAGGGGAAGTGCCCGTTGGGAGGAAGGGCACCCCCCCCCTCAGAGAGGAAGCCTGGCCTCTGGGGCCTCCCCGTGGAGCACCCTGCCGGCGGGCTCGGGTGGAGCACGCCTAGGAGCCAGGAGGTCACAGCTGGTTCCCGGTCAGGGCCCAGGCCGGCTGCGGCTCCATCCCCGGCGGGGATCCTGTGGGTGTGCAGGAGGCGGCCGCCGTGGTTCTCTCTCGTCGTTGGTGTTTCCCCCTCCCCCCTCCCTCTCGGCGGGTTCTCTGAGGCTCCCGGGGCACTGCTCCCGCCTGAGGTCTAAGACTGAGTGTGCGGCCCCAGACCTGGCGCTTGGGTTGGGTGGCTGTGCCCTTCAGCCGACCTCGGGTGGTTTGTGTTTTGTTTTTTAAATGAAGTGCAGGGAACAATGGAAACCTTGTTCAAAGAAGATGGGCTGCGAACCGTGACTTTGGAATCCAGGGCCTTGGCCGAAACCGGTTTGGCTCAGTGGTAGAGCGTCGGTCTGCGGACTGAAAGGTCCCGGGTTCGATTCCGGTCAGGGGTATGTACGTTGGTTGCAGGCACATCCCCAGTGGGGGGTGTGCAAGAGGCAGCCGATCAATGATTCTCTCTCCTCGATATTTCTAACTCTCTTCCTCTCTGTGAAAAATCAATAAAATATATTTTTTTTAAAAAAGAAATCCAGGGCCTTGGACCGGGCCTGCCTTTCAGATTCGCTCGAGGCGCTGCCTGGCGTCCGGCCGGAGAGTCCGCGGAGGAGCCGGGAGGGAGGAGTGACCGGCGGAGGGCCCGGGCCCGGGGCTCATCCCCCGCAGCGGCTCCTTCTCTTTCTCGCCGGCCTTCAGCCCCCGTGGCGTGTGGGCGGCCACCCCTCGCGCCGGCTCTGGGGATTGTCGGCTCTCTGAGCTCCCAAGGCCCCATTTTGGGGGCCGAGATTCTACCCACTTAGGCCTTTTCTCCATCCCTGGCCAGGGTCTGGGTGATACCACGGGTGACATCCCGGGGTCCACCCTGTGCACAGAAGGACGTCAGTCTCCAGAGACAGAGGGGGTCGCTGGCCCCTGCGATGGCAGACACCCCCAGAGCGTTCACTGTGAGAGCACGCTGACCCAGGGGGGGGCAGGAGGCAGCCGGTAGAGGTTTCTCTCTCACCATCCATGTTTCTATCACGCTCTCCCTCTCCCTTCCTCTCCGAAGTCAATAAAAACCTATTTATAAAGAATAGAGAACGCCAGCCCCTGCCCAGGGAAAGCTGGCGATGGTGTGAGCTGCTCTGTTCAGGAGGAAGACGGTGCACCCTCCCGAGCCGCCCTTTAAGCCCATAATTGAGCTGAAGCTCCGAGGGCAGCCCAGAAGCCCGGGTGCTAACCCCACTTGGCAAACAGCGGCTGCTCTGGCTGACTCCTGGGTGCGACTCCACTTCCCGCGCCCAGACCGCGCAGCCGGAAACGCCACCTCTGTCTTTAGGGGAAGTGTCAGCAGTGACCCGGGCAGTGACCGCAGGACGCCGTTCTGGTTCATTTTAATTCCCTGTAATTGCACACACCTGTGATTGCTAAGGAGGCGGGTGTTTATCCAGGCATTACCGAGTCTCAGGTAGGTGTTTGCTGAGTGTTCTGATGTGAAACTTCCATCCTTTGTACACCAAGGGCTGGGCTGGGGGAGGGTGGGGTGGGGTGCAGGGCGGGGGGCGGGGGGACCTCTTTCTATTGAGAGCCTGTAGCTCAGAGGGCCAGGCAAACCACTCGTGGGTCACAGCCAAGCCGGATGCCGGAAGCAATTTAATTTCCTGACTCCGACCTGTTTGGGCGGTAAAGATCCACGGCTGCACTGGGAGTAGAAGCTCTGGAAACCTCCGGCTCCCATAAATGAAACACAATCTGGCATCCTCTTCCCTCGACATTCTGAGTTTGTTAGTTTGCTTGTTAATCCTCGCCTGAGGGTACTGGTATTTTCCCGTTGATTTTTAGGGAGAGTGGAAGAGAGAGGGAAAGAGAGAGAAACATCCATGTGAGAGAAACACGTCCATCGGTTGCTCCCTGCATGAGTCCCGACCAGGGCCTGGGCCAGGGAGGAGCCTGCCATCCAGGTACGTGCCCTTGACCGGAATCAAACCCAGACCCTTTGGTCCGGCAGCAAACACTCTCTCCCCTGAGCCACACCCGCTAGGGCTCCCTCTAAGTTCTTCTTAAAAAAAAATAAAAATAGGGGAGAATCCAAGATGGCTGCTCGGGTAGGCACCTAGCCGCAGCCGCACGCAACAATTTCAATAAAATACAACTAAAATATAAAATGGACATTACCCAGAACTACAGGAAAGTCAACTGACTGGAAATTCTACAACGAGAAGCAAGGAGAAAACCAGAAGGAAGCGCGGAGGAGCTGTAAAAGCCCAAGGTACGGAGACACGCGGCGCGTGCGTGGAGAGGACGGAGCCGGAGAGGAGGGAGGCCGAGTGCCTGGCGGGCGTTCCCTAGCGAAAAGGAGATAAACACTCCGACTGTGCTGGGCCCCCAACTGCTCTGAACCCCCGTTCTAGGCCAGACCCCGGGGACCCAGGCTCACACAGAGGGAGCTGGGCTGTAAGGCGGGACCCGGGGAAGCAGCGAAAGGAGGTCCCAGAGGCGCGCACACAGCGCGCAGAGAAGGGCCGGCCGGCTGTGCTGTAGGACTGCCCTGGCGGGAAGGAGACAGGCTCCAGACTGCTCTGAACGCCACCTCCAACTCCACTTCCAACTGAACTGAACCCCAGTTTCGGGCCCATTGCGGGAGAGCTTACACTGTTTGGTAGCAGGCGAAAATCGAGGGCACCTTTCTCTCAGAGGCGCTTGCAACAAGTACTGAAGGACCCTGAGTCTCAGGAGTCGCATAGGGCGGGGCTGACGGAAGCCAAGGCTGTAGGCTCCACCCTGAAACTCCGCCCCCATCAGGAAAGCTGCCTGCGAAAATGCCTAAACCAAATAGATCACAAACGAAAGAAATGGAGGACAAAAAGCGACTGGATATAGAGTTCAAAACCACACTTATAGGGTTTTTCAAGAGACTCCTAGAAAAAGCCGATAAAATAAATGAGACCTATGAGGATATGAAAAGGGATCAACAAGAAATGCTAAGGGATCAACAAGAAATAAAGAATACATTGTCTGAAATAAAAAATATTCTACAGAGTCCTAAAAACAGAATAGAAGATCGCAAGAATCAAGTCAAAGATTTGGAACATAAAGAGCCAGAAGACACTCCTCTGCAGAAGCTAGAAGGCAAGAGAATCCAGAAAATTGAAGATAATGTAAGAAACCTCTGGGACAACTTCAAACGATCCAACATCAGAATCATGGGGGTCCCAGAAGATGAGAGAGAGCAAGATATCGAAAACATACTGAAAGAAATAGTGACAGAAAACTTCCCCCACCTGGGGAAAGAATTGGACTTACAAGTCCAGGAAGCACACAGAACTCCAAATAAGAGGAATCCAAAGAGGACCACACCAAGACAAATCATAATTAAGATTCCAAGAGCAAAGGACAAAGAGAGAATATTAAAAGCAGCAAGAGCTAAGCAGGTGGTTACCTATAAAGGAGCACCTATACGATTGTCAGCTGATTTCTCAACAGAAACCATGCAGGCCAGACGGGAATGGCAAGAAATATTCAAGGTGATGAATAGCAAGAACCTTCAGCCAAAAATACTCTACCCAGCAAAGCTATCACTCAGAATCGAAGGTCAGATAAAGAGCTTCACTAATAAAAAAAAGCTAAAGGAGTTCATCACCACCAAACCAGAATTATATGAATTGCTGAAGGGGGTTCTTTCAGAAGAGAAAGTAAATAAAGATAAAAATTATGAACAACAAATACGTAACTATCAACAAGTGAATCTAAAAACCAAGGAAATTAAAAAAAAAAATCTGATGAACAATATTAACTGTTGAATATAGTAGAATCAGAGGTATGGAAGGGGAGTGAACTGATGATTCTTGGGGAAAAGGGAAGAGGGGAATGTGGGAAGAGACTGAACATAAACTGTGCACCTATGGATGAGGACAATGGGGAGTGGGGAAAGGGCAGAGGGTGGGGTGGGAAGGGGGGGGGAAAGGAACACTTGTAATAATATGAACAATAAAAATTTATTTAAAAAAAAAAAAAAAAAATCAATATGTTGTAAAACATCTCAAGGAAATAAATACTTCCACCCCTGAAAAAAAAAAAAAAAAAAAAAAAAAAAAAAAAAAAAAAAAAAAAAATAAATAAAAATATATATACACACACACACACACACACACATATATATATATGTGTGTGTGTATATATGTGTGTGTGTGTGTGTGTGTATATATATACACCGTGTTTCCCCAAAAATAAGACATCCCCTGAAAATAAGACCTAGGCAATTTTGGGAGAAAAAGTTAATATAAGACACTGTCTTATTTTTGGGGAAAGAGGGTATATATATATATATATATATATATATATATATATATATATAATTTATGTCTTACAGAGACGAAGGGAGAAGGACAGAGTTAGAAACATCGATGAGAGAGAAACATCAACCAGCTGCCTCCTGCATGCCCCCCACCAAGGATGTGCCCGCAACCAAGGTACATGCCCTTGATCGGAATCGAACCTGGGACCTCTCAGTCCGCAGGCCGGCGCTCTATCCACTGAGCCACACCCGCTAGTTCTTACGTTTGCGTCACACGAGGGGACTCTGGGAGCAAAGACAAGACTGAATGTTGGAAGCGCATTGAGACAGTGCTGTCCCGGAGAGAGGACGCTGGCCCTGCCCGGCCAGGCCCCTCCGATGGCTGGAGGCGGAGACAAATAGCACGGTTGGTCCCACCCACAAGAAATTCAGAAAAACAGCCGCTTTGGGTTTCCGCCGGTGCCGGCGGCTGGGCAGAGGGCGGCGATGCCTCGGGGTCCGGCTGAGGCGTGGCGCTGGGGCTGACGGGACAGGCGGCCGCACCCCTTTATCTGTGCGAGGAGGGGAGGGCGATGGTAGTGTCCGCCCGGAAGGCTTGCCAGACGGTCAGCGGCCGAGGCTGAGACACTGGTGGTCACATCGCGCACCAGCCTCCCGGTGGGAGGCCTGTCCCGTCGCAGACGTGCCCGCCCGCTCTCTCCCCTGCTGCTCCCGCTGCCCACCGCCCCGAACCAGCCGGTGCGGCCGCTGCCCTCCCTCCGCCCGCCCTGCCCGGGACGGCCTTGCCCACAGGCTGCCCCGCAGGGACCCGGGTTCCTTACCCCCCTGCGGCGCCGTTTGTAAGCAAACAATCAGCAACACAGCCCTGGAGCCCAGGTTACTATCTGCAAACCTCCTCCATCTCTGAAACGATCCTGCCATAACATGCCATAAAAGTGCCATAAAAGAAATGCTATAAAATGCCATAAAATGACATAAGAGTGCCAACAGCCCTTTGATGAGTGACCATCACATACCAAGGTGTCCTGACCTTGGCAAACTCTCCACCCTCGGGGTTGGTGGTTTATAGCTTTCTCTCTCTCTCTCTTTCTTTCTTTCTTTCTTTCTTTCTTTCTTTCTTTCTTCCTTCCTTCCTTCCTTCCTTCCTTCCTTCCATTCTTTCCTCTCTCTCTCTTCCTTCTTCCCTTCCTTCCTTCCTTTTTATAATTTTTAGAATAGTTTGATCGTTTTTAGAGAGAGGGGAAGGGAGAGAAGCATCAATGTAAGAGGCACCTCCATTGGCTGCCTCCTGCACGCCCCTCACCGGGGATCGAGCTGCAACCTGGGCATGTGCCCTGCCTGGGAGTTGAACTTGTGACCCTTGGATGCAAGAGAGGACACCCAACCACCTGAGCCACAGCAGCAAGGCTCCTTCAGCTCCTGACTCTCCTCCCCCGCCCAGCAGCGCCATGGGGAGGAGAGTCTCCATCACAACACTCCTATTGTTCGTCTCTCTCTCTCTCTCCCTCCCTCCCTCCCTCCACCTCCCTCCCCCCTCTCTCTCCTCCCCCCTCTCTCTCCTCCCCCCTCTCTCTCCTTCACTCCCCCTCTCCCTCTCTCTTTGTTAATCCTCACCTGAGGATATTTTCCTATTGATTTTTAGGAAGAGGAACACACGTTCTTGCAGCAGCAGACTGAGCTGTAACAGAGGTCAGAGGTCACCCCTGTGGCTGTCTGCTTTTCAGAGGAGCGTTGATGGTATCCATCACTCCGTGATGTGAACACAGCCCTCGTCTGGGCAAGTCCACTTCCAGGAATCTACCTGCAGGAATCCTTAGCGTGAGGACTCACCGGTGTGAGAGAAACTAGTGACAGCCCCGGTGCCCATCGATAGGAGCTAACTAAATAGATGACAGCGTTCCGTGGAATACTATACAGCCAGGAAAAAGGAGGGAGCGGCTCTGTGAGCCCGGGGAAGGATGCCTACGAGCTAGTGTTGAGTTAAGAAGTCCACCTGCGGACCAGTGTGCACCTCCCCACCTGTCGCCCACCTACTTCCCTGACCGCCGACCGCCGCTGGCCGCGGGAGGGCTGCAGAGCGCATGGGGAGAGCTCAGCTGCGGAACCCAGATGCTGGGTTTGAACCCTGGCCCTGCAGCTTCCTAGCAGGGTGAGCTGGTGACTCACGGGAGCTCCAGTTTCAGGATGCTCACACCACAAGCATAAAGCCTACAGGGTCCCGCCCGCCCCGCTTCTAGAGAATCCCGCAGAAGTGTTAGCTGCGATCCTGTGTACCAGAGAGGGAATGTGCCAATGGCCATCACTCCCTCACAAGATGGCGGCCCCCACAGCTGAGGCCAAGCTCCCTAAGGAGCCTTAATGAGCACTCAGCAGGGACCTGAGGCTACGCCCCTGAGGGGTTTGACAGGGGACCCCAGGGCATGCCCGCCCTGGCATCAGGCTTAACGGGGCACCTCAAGGTGTGCTTCCCGTCCTGGTGCTGGGCTCGGGGACCTCAGGCTGCTCTCCTGGCCCCAGAGCCGGCCGGGGTACCTCAGGCCGCACCCCCCACCTGGCTGGGCTTGACAAGGGTGGGACTGGCCGGGTCTGGATCTAGCACAATTGGGGGGAGGGGGCAGCCGGGTCTGGGGTCTCACGCGATTTTGAGGCGCATGTGGGTGGGCGAGGACCTGACTCTGGGTCCCGTGGTGTGCCCCAGGCTCTGACAGGAGGAAGGTTTTCATATACAGTTACTAATTTTCTTTCCTCTCTGACACTTCTATTACAGAGAAAGGGCAAATAGCACTATTATATTATTTCCTCTAAGTAATCCCCTTTTCATGTGCACAAATTTCACTAGAAACATAATAACCACATGTGCACCCAGGTATCAGGAGTGGTCACCCCGAAGAGTGGGTAGAGATGGGTATAATGGAGAGACCCCCCCTTCCTGCCTCCCCTTTCTGTATTTTTGTAAACTCCACGAGAACAAGCACAGCTGTCAGCTTTTCAGAAGGGTGAAACACGGTTTTAAAAAATTGAGTCTAGAAAGAACAGGGTCTCTCCCTGCTGGAGGTGTGCTTCTTCTCTAAGAACACCGGGCTAGCCCGGCCAGCGTGGCTCAGTGGTGGCACATCGACCAGTGAACCAGGAGGCCATGTTCGGTTCCCAGTCAGGGCTCAGACCCGGGGTGGAGAGGGCTGGATCCCTGGTGTGGAGCGTGCAGGAGGCAGTTGATCAGTTAATCTCTCTCATCATTGATGTTTCTCTCTCCCCCTCTCCCTTCCTCTCTCTGAAATCAATAGAAAACTGGTCTAGGAAATTCTCTCCAAGGATTCTTTTTAACCTTTTGTTTAAAATATTTTATTGATTTTTTACAGAGAGGAAGGGAGAGGGATGGAGAGTTAGAAACATCGATGGGAGAGAATCATTGATCAGCTGCCTCCTGAACACCTCCTACTAGGGATGTGTCCACAGCCAAGATACGTACCCTTGACCTGAATCGAACCTGGGACCCTTCAGTCCGCAGGCTGACACTCTATCCACTGAGCCACACCGGTCAGGGCTCTCCAAGGATTCTTGAGGCCCAGGGTTTAAGCTGCCTCCCAGCGCTCAGGCTTCGTAGGGAGAGGTGGTTGCCAAGGGAAGGGATGGGTACACGGGGTAAGTCTTGTGCTTTGAGACCCTGAGTGGCACATGAGAGCTAACCCAGAGCCGCCCTCAAACTCACAGGCCCAGGGACAGACTCTTGCTTCCTGTCTGCCTTCTGGAGCCCCAGCCCGTGGCTCTGCCCCCATGCCCCGGGGCCTCCACCGTCCCAGGCGGCCCCTGGGCAGAGGCTCTGGACCGCTGACCCCCACATGGGCACAGCCGTGTCTCTGAGTTCCCCCGCCCTCCCCCCGTTTCCATTCCCGCTAACGAATGGCCGGGAGCCTGGCCCGGCCGGTCTCACCTGGTGGGCTTCGTGCTCGGCGCCTTCACCAGGGCGGCCAGCGTGAACAGGAGGAAGATCAGCCCGGCCAGGAGCAGCAGCCAGCGGGCGGCGCGGCCCGGGGCACCGAGCCTGGGCAGGGGGGGCCTCATGCCAGCGGGTCGGGCCCTCGGGAGGCGCCCGCATGTCCCGGGGCCTTGGCTCGGCCTGCGGCGGTGCGGGGAGCGGCTCCGGGATCCTGGCCGGGGAGCACACGCCCTCTGTCCTCGGAGCCGCGGGGAGCCGGGCACAGGTGTCTGCCAGGGGGAGGAGCGGAGCCCGTCTGCGGAGGAAAACTCCTTTTGTTCAGACAAGTTCCCCGTCCATCCCTTTGTCCCGAAGCCAGCCTCGGGGCGGAGGACTCCGTGTACGACAAACACTGTCAGATGGCAGGAAACCTGCCTCCGTCCCGTCCCACACCCCGGGGACCCCGGCGGGCACCGCCTCCGCGCAGGAGGTGAGGTTTTTCTGTTTTGTCTTGTTTTTAATATACACTTTATTGATGTTTACAGAGAGGAAGGGAGAGGGATAGAGAGCCAGAAACGTCGATGAGAGAGAAACATCGACCAGCTGCCTCCTGCACACCCCCCACCGGGGATGTGCCCGCAACCAACGTACATGCCCCTGACCGGAATCGAACCTGGGACCTCTCAGTCCGCAGGCCGACGCTCTACCCACTGAGCCAAACCGGTTTCGGCGGGTCCCCTTATTTTTGTCATAAAACTCACCTCGTGTCGAAACCGGTTTGGCTCAGTGGATAGAGCGTTGGTCTTCGGACTGAGAGGTCCCAGGTTCGATTCCGGTCAGGGGCATGTACGGTGGTTGCGGGCACATGCCCGGTGGGGGGTGTGCAGGAGGCAGCTGATCGATGTTTCTCTCTCATCGACGTTTCTGGCTCTCTATCCCTCTCCCTCTCTGTAAAAAATCAATAAAAAAATATTAAAAAAAAAAAATAAGGGGACCCATTAGGTCCGAGGCCCCCTAGCAATCTTACTTAAAAGACCATCCTAGAAATAAAAAAAATAAAAATAGAAAGACCGTGCCCTGCGTCCGGCAACCGCCCCGCCCCGCCCCGCCGGAGCGCGCTGTCCTCAGCCCCACTTCACAGGCAGGGACATGGCCTCCGGGGGAGCAGCTTGTCCAGGAGCCCGGAGGGAGGGGGTGGAGGGGGAGAAGGGGGACCAGACCGGCTGGCCCGAGGCTCCCTCCCTCTCCCTGGAGGCACAGGCCCAGAGCAGCCCTCCGCTGCCTGACTGGGCACAGAGAACAAACGCTCGGGGCAAAGGGCCCGCTGGGAGAGACACGTCGATATCAGTTAGGAAAACAGAACGTCCGGAGAAGCGGCAGGTGGTTCGTTCAGAAAGCACTGCGGGCGGTGTGTGTGCGGACAGGGGCGCCCGGCAGGTGCATGGGGGGGCGGGTGTGGGGCCGCTGGAGGGCTGGGGGCGGCCGTGCCTCTGGGGACTCAGCCTCCGGTCTGGGCCGTCCGGGGCCCTCACTGGGCAGCACCATAAAGGCTGAAGCAGCCCTCCCTCCGGGGCGGAGGGAAAGGAGATCGGGCGTCTGAGCAGCGGAGTCACCCTGGCACTGACGGCTCCTCTGTCCCCAAGGTGGGCCGAGGGGCGCCGTCCGGGGGTGAGCCGTGAGCGGGGAGGAGCCCAGGATGACGGGTCTGCCTCTCTCCCGGCACACTGCCCCCGTCCGCGCCCACACGCCGGCTCTCCAAACATTTTCTCAGCGGCCCTGAGTCCGGCCAAAACTGCCCCGCCCTGCCGGCGCGGCTCAGGGGCTGCGCATCGGCCCAGGAACCGGGAGGTCATGATTCGGTTCCCGGTCAGGGCACAGGCCCGGGTTGCTGGTTCGATCCCCGGGGTGGAGTGTGCAGGAGGCAGCCGATCCATGATTCTCTCTCATCATTCTCTCTCATTCTCTTTTAGAGAGTCCCTCTCTCTCCCTTCCTCTCTGAAATCAATGAAAATATGTTTTAAAAGCCCACAGATTTCTGCCTTTAATTCTTTCCCCCGGGTTTGCCTGAACTCTTGGCACCAGCACTCACCCTCCGCCCAGGTGCCCGGGGGCAATGCCAGGCCGAGGGCACAGAGAGGCATTTCCTGGCCCGCCGCCTGGGTCTGATGAAACAGAAGTGTCTTTTTCATCTCACCGTGTTTGAAGAGACGGGCTAGGGGCCTCCACGAAGGGTGGGGACCCGGTTGGCCGCTGGTGCCGGCTGAG